>NC_051066.1:119265428-119475428 GCF_004664715.2 Peromyscus leucopus | reverse complement strand
ACTTTCTATGCTAAAGAATCATAGAATAAATATTTAAAACCCTCTCATTGGTTCCCAGTTCTAGAGGATCTCAAATTCCCAGAGATAATGGTGAAGTCAGGCCATTGCATCATTGTGTAGGTGGTGTCTACAGCATGAAATGCTCACAGTCTTAAATTCAGCCCCACATACTACAGATGCATACTGAAAAATCAGAAAGGACTCCTCTCAGAGGAAGACTTTTAGCTGCAGAGTAGGAACCAATACACTGAATCAAGATTCTTCACAACAGCCAGAAATTGGCAGTATTGTTCTCATTGGCTACTTCACACAGTCAGTATTCCACAACAAGGAAAAGCCAGGCTTTTTTAAGTGTATCTGAGCTCTGTTCAGCTTGCTCAGACATAATGGTTTCATTTTCTGTCTAAAGGACAGAAAGCAAGCAGAAAGAGATTTCTTCCATCAATAACCTTTGATGCATAAAGCTGCAGAGTTTTAAGATCTGATTGCACTCAAAGTGTATAGAAGGAAGCTGGCTGGTCCCCAGATGAACTGAAGGGTTCTCAGCACTGTGAAGTTCCTAGACCAGTGGCCTTATGCTAAGGTTAGCTTGCACTTTAGAAACAAGAGATGTAGACATGAGCCTTCTTGGTGAATCAGCTCCTAATAATGATGAGAAACTTTGAAATACATATCAAATTACTAGATATCTTGACATTAATTAATTTCAAAGTATCATTTGGAAATAACTGCATTATATACAGTGTGTTAGTTTTCTCGTTACCACGGCAAAATATTAGACAAAAGCAACTTAACCAGGTGCAGGAGATAGCTCAGTTAGCAAAGCTCTTGCTGTGCAAGAATAAAGATCCATGTTCACTTCTCAGCATCCACGTAAAGAGCCAGGTGTGGTGATGCATACTTATAATCTCAATACTAGAGAGGCAGAGACAAATCTATCCCAGGGGCTCACTGGCCCTCTGGCCTAGCCCAGTCAGTGATCCCTAAATCCCAGTGAGAGACTTTGTCCCAAAAATATCAATATGCATAGCTCCTGAAGAGCAATATCACAAGGTTGACCTCTGATCTTCACATGCATGTTTACACCCACTTGCCCCCCCCATACACAAGTAACTTAAAGAAGGGAGGGTTTTTGTTTTGCCTTACACTCTGAATGTGCTCTTTTGTGGAAGGGAAGGCAGAGCAGCATGGGGCAGTTGGGCACATTGCAGCCACAGCTGGGAGGCAGAGAGAAACAAGCTCTGCTGTTCAGCCAGCTTTCTCCCTTTCACTCTACACGGAACCCAGCCCATGGAATGGCACTGCCCATGTCAGGATCTATATTCTCACCTCAATTAGCCCAGTCTAGACACGCCTTCACAGACATTGTCCAGATGTTTGTCTCGTGTGATTCCAGACTCTGTGAAGTTGACAGTAAGTATCACCATATATAATGTTTATTAATATCAGAAATAGTTATTGACTGTGGGCATAATTTTACACCATGGAACTTAATGGGATGCAGTCCAAATAAGGGAGATTTTTTAAAAGATTCTTTTCTAAGTTTGAAGCCTTAAAGTATATTTTAAGCTCTGTTTTGTCTCCAAAAGTTAAACACATATCTTCCTTGTGATCTAGACTATTTATTTATGGGTTTCTCCTGAAGAAAAATAAAACCCTGTGCTCATACAATGACTGCTACAAAAAATTCTAGTGTACTTATTTTTATCAGCATAAAAAACAAATAAATTTCATGTTTATTAGCAAATTGGTGTTATACCAACAAGTGTTCTATATCTTTTACAACATGTTAGAAGAAAAAAAATAATCATGTAACAGTGAATTAGTAACTCAATTAGACTCACTTAAGAAGAAGAGTATATAGTGAGTGATTCCTTTTATATACAATTTAGAAGGCACACAGTAATTTATTGTCATATCAAGAATATCAGTGGTTACTTGGGTTGGGGAAAAGGATTAGCAAAGAATATAAGAAAATATTTGTAGATTAAAAAATATTCAGCCGGGCGGTGGTGGCGCACGCCTTTAATCCCAGCACTCGGGAGGCAGAGGCAGGGGGATCTCTGTGAGTTCAAGGCCAGCCTGGGCTACCAAGTGAGTTCCAGGAAAAGGCGCAAAGCTACACAGAGGAACCCTGTCTCGAAAAACCAAAAAAAAAAAAAAAAAAAATTCAATATTGTGTTTTGTGGTGTCTTGCATATGTCAAACTAATCATGTCATAAAGTAAACATATATAATTCATTGTATGCTCACTATTTCTTAAAGAAACTGTTGAAAGAACAAAATTCAGGTACTATCCAGCATGTTTGGTGATAGGTTATCTAACAGGAAGATGAAAATACAATGTTAGACTTAGATCGTTTAGTTCATTTGGTTTGATCAAGTTCTATAATGGACCAGAGAGTAGGTATTTCTGAGTTTGTGGGACATATGAATTCTCCTGCAACACTTGGCCAGTGTAGCAATAAAACAAGCATAGATGATATGCAAATGAATATAACTGGTTGTGTCACAATAAAACTTTATTAACAAAAACAGAAGGTGGGCCTGTAATTTGATGACTGTGATCTAGCTGAACATAGTTAATATACAGAAACTAAGATGTGAATTACTATACAGGCAACTGGTGGCAACATGCACAAATCAGAAGTCAGTGGAGCTGGAGAGATGGCTCAGGAGTTAAGAGCATTTGCTGCTCTTCCAGAGGACCTGAGTTCATTTCCTAACATCCACCTTGGGTGGTTCACAACCTCCTGTAACTCTAGCTGGAGAGATCTGATGCTTCTGTGGGCAATCACACATACGTATCATATATACACACCTGCATATAGGTGAAAACAAAGATAAATTTTTAAGTAAAAAAACACGTTATATTCTGTATTATTTTAACAATCCTTAGTGTGGTTGTTTGAATGTGGGAGTGGCACTATAAGGAGGTGTGGCCTTGTTGAAGTAGGTGTGGCCTTGTTGAAGGAGTGTGTCACTGTGGGGGCAGGCTTTGACGTCTCTTTTACTTAAGCTTTACCCCCTTCCTGTTGCCTTATGATCAAGATGTAGCCAACACTATGTCTGCCTGCATGCTGCCATGCTCCCCACCACGAAGATAATGGATTGAAGCTCTGAACTAAAAGTAAGCCACTCCAATTAAATGTTTTGCTTTATAAGAGTTGCTGTGGTCATGGTGTCTTTTCACAGCAATAGAAACCCTAACCAGGACACTTGGTTATAGAAATGTAAATTTAAATTTATTTGAATTAATAATAAAATACCACTTCACAGATTTTCAGTGGCAAGGACAAGCCATAACTGGTAATACTTACCAAAATAGTGGGACAGTCTGGTCTTATCTACCTCCCAACTTAAAGACAAAGCAGGCAGTATCATCTATGCAGGGCTGCTTCCAAAAATATCATATGACTATTATCAAGACTTTGAATCCTATTTCCAGTCCATATAGCATAAAAGAGTGACAGGAACAAACTGAACTCCCCTAGAAAACAGATCTAAAATAGCAGCCGTGTTAGAAGGCAGCAGGCCTGATTTCTTGAAGAAGCAAGTGCTATATGGAAGTGTGCACAGGGAAGACTTCTGTTCATTAAAAATGTGTTGACTTCCAGTCTGTAAGACAATTCTAAAGGTATTTCTAGTAGTGATGGAGATAGAGTCCCATCCTCCACTTATTATAAGATTATTGTTAATAATCATATTTCAGCTTCATAAAATGGCATCTTCATTTTAGCCGATAAATGACAAGGTATCTGCCTGTAAATGACTCATGTTGTTAGTGGAAAAAGACATAAACATACAAAGAGAAAACATGGAAGTAGTTGCTGAGTTCAGACAATGATTTTATTCATATATATGCCTAAATATTTTAAATTTTTCAGAAGAAAAAAACCTGAGATGTTATTATATTGATAATATGGTTTGATAGAAAAAAATATTCTTGTAAACATGCAAATTTTGTTAAATGATAGTTTGAGTCAAGGCAATAACAAGAAATGAAAGAATATTCAATATATAGGCTTCTTAAAGTTAATTTTTATGTCATATGTTTTCTAACAGTTAATTTAAATTAAATAATTCCTTAAAAGAAAAATAATTATCTCTTGGCTGACAAGAATCAGCCTTCCCTGTGCAAGGAAATAAACACCTTAAATTCGGTATCACTTTGTTGATTACCTAGGCCTCGAACTATTGCATCCCTAGAGGTTTATAATGAACAGATTTAGGAGATTCTTGCTGGAGGAAGTATGTCCCTGGGGATAAGCTTTGAGAGCTTAGGCCTCATTCTGCTTTTAATTTGCTCTTTCTGCTCTCAGTGTTGAGCATCCCACTCCAGCTACCCGGCCTTCCACCTGCTGCCACACTGTCCCTGATGTTATGGGCTCTAATCCTCTGGAACGGCAAGCAAGACTAAACTCTTTCTGCTATAAGTTGGCTTGGCTATGGTATTGTGTTACAGCAACAGGAAATCAATTCCGGCAAGGTTCTGGCAATGGTGGCCTGCTCCATGAACACTTTTCTTTAATGCCTTTCTTATCCTTGTCTCATTTATTCGCTTCGTTGCCAATGCTTCCATGGTTCACTCACCTAAGCAAACCCTCAGATTCACTTTGCTGATTATAAGATTTCTTTTTGTAAACGGTACTATTCTAGGCTCCAGGAACATGCTCAACTGTCCAAACCCTTTCATATAATGCAGTTTAGATTTGACTTAAAGTGGGGATCCAAGTTTAATCTCCTTTAACACGTTCACCCAGAAGTGGGGGTGGGAAAAAAGCTTCCAAGCACAAGACCCTTTTGTTCTTTATACTTTAAATGCATGGCGGCCAGGGAACTGTCCGTGGTGCTGAATCATCTGCAGCCAAATAAGCAAGACATTACGCCTGGACTTAACAACTTACAACTTTCTGCCTGAGGCTCTATTTTATTTTGCCTCCTTAGGTGTGTCCTGCCTGGCTACAACCAGATTTCTTTTTTACTAGCTTTCTACCCATCTGCATGGCAGGACTCAACTTTTCCACCTGTCTCTGCCTCACTGACAGCCTGATGACCTGGATCTATTGGCTTTTGTATGAACACCTAAATTGCATCTCCTTAAAAATGAATATGTGTTAAATTAAAAACTGCTTTCTAAGGACTTTCCTAGCATGTCATCAAGATTTATCTAAAATATCAACCATACTTAATCCTGAAGTGGCAAGACCCTGGCACAATATTTTATTCCAGAAGAAAAATGAAGTGTTCCTAATTTTAGAAATCTTGGGGAGTTCATTTGTGGTTATCCCTTGGCAAAAGCTCATCCAATAAGGGCTTGTTGGCAGATCACATGCCCACAGGATTGAATAGTAGGGCACAAGTTTCTCTGAATATACAGTTGCTCCCTACCACCTGGCAAAGCTGCATGTGAACCAGGGAAAGATTATGTGGTTACAGGAAACCCTCACACCTATTAGATAAGGCTTTCCGGGTACAGACAGTTCAGGGAAGAGTGTCCACCTCCCTGTATGGAACCCTTCTCCTTGGCTTTATAAGGAAACCCAATAAATGTGTTGGTTCCTCAGAGTGAACTTTGGTGGAATCGTTTGTCTCAGTTTGCTTTTGGGATCATGGGCGAAGGGGTAGACACTGCTTTACATCTATCCTAGGGAAGTAATTTTAGTAACACATGTGTACTTACCTACTCACCCCAGACAAAGAGCCCATTGGAGATCATCAAAGCAATGATTGCATCTAAGTTCAAGTTGATGAATCAATGTGTTTTTTATTGGGGTTCTTAACGAGAATATGGCTGGGGTTGCTTACAGGATCTGGGGTGGCTGAAAACACAGTTGCACCACCAATAAGCCCACCCCAGCTCGGGTGATGCCCCACAAAAGCTGCAACTCTGGAGCTCTTTGCGGAACTTGTGGGCAGCTCAACAGATCTCCAAAATCTCTTCTCTGTAGCTTGGCTGTTTGGAGTCTCTTCTCCCAGCCATTCTTCACCCTTTCCATAAGTCTGGAGAGGGGCCTTGGAGAATCTTCCAAATTTCCACTCTTCTAGACTTGTGACTTTTTGTTTACATCCTGAATTGTGTGAGCCTCCCCTCCCTTCTGGAGAGAATGTTTCAATTCAGGGGAAACTTTACACAACAGTCTGTGCTTCTCAAGTTTTCTTTCTTGTAAAATTAAAATATTCATTTAATACTGTTAGCCACACAATGGGGCTTATTAGTCAGTGATGTATGAAGAACTGTGAGGTGGTTAGTGGGTACCCAACAGACAGTAACTATAAACTAGGTAATGAACAGTGTGCAGCATGTCTACTTGCTCCTTTTGGTGGAAATTCTGCTGTGTAGACCCTGGTCTGTAGACAGATGAATCTAAGCAGTGATGTCTTTGAAAGCCCTCTACTAATGGCTACAAGCCAGGAAAAGAGAAACAAGGACAGAAGATCAGGGAGAAAACAGTGAAACAGTGATTCATGGGGGAGGTGTGCTTGTCAGAGGAAAACATTATATTGCATAAAGAGCTACTAATTGGCCAACGTTCTGTGAGTCGAAAGGAATACTGATATGTCTCTGTCTGTCTGTCTGTCTGTCTGTCTCTGTCTCTGTATCTGTCTCTGTCTCTCTCTGTCTCTGTCTCTCTCTCTCTCTCTCTCTCTCTCTGTGTGTGTGTGTGTGTGTGTGTGTGTGTGTGTGTGTGTTTTACTGGGAATTGAACTTAGGGTAGAGTAGAACCTGGTGCACACTAAGCAATCATTCTACTTCTCCATAGCTTTTATTTTATTTGTTTTACATTTCACTTTGAGGGCCTCAATTAGTTGCTGTTCAGACTGATGGTAAATTTGCCATTTTGGCTTCCAACTTCAGCTTTCTGAGTTGATGGGATTTCATTCTACACCATCAAGCCCAGCAGGTATAATGGCTCTTGACACAGTCTGTTGGTAAAATAGGTGAGGGAAGTGGGAGAAGTTATCCACTATGTTTAATATGCAGTGATTAAAGATCTAGCTAGCTTATCATTAACTCCCTGGCCCCTTGAGATGAGTCTATGTGAGTGCCAACTAGGTACCAATTTATCTTAAGCCTTGGGGGAAACAAGGGACATAGTTCATATTAAAGACAGGAGGCCCACGTTATGACTTTGAGGTAGGGCGCTTCTGGGTAATTCATTCACAAGCCCACTGTGACCATGATAATTATGAAAGCCACATCACAACATGAAATTAGTCTCCAAAGTGAAAATATGAAGAACAGAAGTAGCCAAGAGTCCTGGAGACAGATGACCCTGGAATTATGCCTAGTAGAGAAAATGCTAGTTTCTGGCATACCCGAACTTTGAAGACTTAAAAAAACAAATTGAAATATTACATTTTATTGGCTTCAGTATTCTGGGAGATGGAGACACAGCATCAGCCATCAGCAGTTCCTGATATTCAAGCTTCTCCCCCACGCTGGCAGGTGTCCCAAGCCATATCAAATAACTGTTGATATAAAAATCAGGATTTAAGTGCTAGAAAAGTACCTAACAAATCAAACACTTAATAGGAGCAAGATCTTTAAGCTTTGGATAATTGCCTTTTAACTATTCTGTTTTGATATGTCAGATTTTTCTGCTGAGAAAACATTCTTGCACACTGTCTTTCTTCTGAGACTATTTTGATTTTGAGTGCATTAGATTGCCTGGCACTGGGAATTCTTAGTATTCTTTGCTGAAATGTGAAGGTTACTTGTTACACAATGTATCTGACTCACACACTGAAGTCTCAAACTATTTGAAAGAACAGATAGGTCCTTCTCCATTTGTATTCCTTCACAGCACCTTCAGAGGAAGACAAACTTGCAGCTAATCACAGGTGGGAAATAACCTACACCCAAGGTATTAGGTGCATGTGATATGAACACTACCATACTCAGATGAGGAATGCACAATTTGAAGATTGTCATTAACTTCTGCTAGACATGAGTTAGAAGACAGTTATCTTAGGTGGAAATTAGGACAGTAACAGAAAAATACATTTAAAACTCTCCTATTTTAAATACATATGACTGAACACATGTATGTGGATAGGCATACTTAGAAATTTAAAAGGTGAGATTGGATATGAAATTGGTAAAGCCTTCTCCTTTGAGAGATCAAATTAGTAGAGAGAGAGATTTATTTTACTCATATTGTTTATGATTTTTGCAACAAACCATTATTACTTACATAATTTGAAATGCACAAGGAAAGTAAATGTTTTTAATGACTCATCGATATCTGATACCTCAACAGAAAAATATAGGCAATGGGCTATGAAAAAAAATACTTAGTTTTGATACTGAATTAGTCAGGTACCATCTCTCCTTTAATCCTGCATGGAGAAAAAATACTTGGTTTGTTTGTCTAATCCCTATGAGAGCCATTAGAACCTCCAGCTTCTCAGCATTTCCTAAAATAACAGTGCTCTTGGCTGACTTGCTCAGCTACACATCATCATATTCTTGTGTCATTTTTTCCTTTGGTTTATAGTTCTGTTTACGATGCTAATGAGCCAATAAAAAGTTTGTAGCGGATATAGATCATCTAGGTAGGCATTACTGAACTGGGGCAGTTGCCTTTCTCATTTCTCAGATTTCTTTTTCTGCCCATGTCTGCCTCAAATGGAAATATTTTTGTGTACTGCAAAAACTTTTAAATAACAATAGAGTAGTTGTATATTCTGTACCCTTATAAACCTGCCTAGCAAAACACGGTAAATATCTAGGTAAAGTACATGGATATGAGAGATCAGTTATATCATTATATTCTAGATATGCGTGTGACCACTCCCATGATGTTCAGAACATGAAGAAAGGACAGAGGCACCACTTTTTCCCTAGGAAGGGTCATGGATGACAAGAGAGACAGCTGTTCTCTGGGTATGTATCAGCCTCCATATTACTAAGCCTTCTCAACATTTCCTAGGCACTGGAAAAAACATGGTCAACAGCCCAGGATAATTGAGAGCTCACTCCTTCATTCATGGTTTCTTATATGCCTATTTCCCACACAACAATCTTCATTCTCTGGCCATTGATTAAACATAGTAAGCCAATGGATGATAACAGCAGAGAATTTAGTTCATGTATCAGAGAATCCTTTGGGAATACTAAGGAAGACTCACATGGGTCCTTCGAATACAGAGAAGGATTGAAGCTAGCCATCTGATAGCTAAATGCCAATGAACCTCACAACTCTTGGCATTTGCTGCACTGAATGCTACTAAAAAATACAGTTATTTTTTAAAAAAAGGTAACAACACCCTAAAAGAACTTGAAAGAACAAATGTTCATCAAGACACTGTGTCCCCCAAGCCTTTGCATTCACACTTGAGCTTTCCTGAAGAAAAAGATTGAGTTCAAGAAACATTCTTTTAACCTAGGAACAGACTTTCCCTTTCATATTGAGATCTGTGAATTTAGATGAAAAAGCTCACCAGGTATTTATTTTCACTGTCTTCCAGATGAAATTTAACATTTGTTTCTGTTATGAACTTAAGCAGCAAATAACAGTAATAAGAATCAGTTTAGCTGAGAGAGTGGGTGAATTCTAAGGCGGAAAGATCCTAAGTTCCAAGATAGCCCAGACTATATGGTGAGTTCAAGGCTATCTTGGGTTATATAGTAAGATCTTATCTCAAAATATAAACAGAAATAGAAAGAAAGGAAGGAAGGGATGGAAGGAAGAAAATTAAGGGTCAGGGAGGAAGAGAAGGAAGGAGGGAATAAATGAAAAGAGCAGGGGACTGAGGGGTTAGAAAGACAATAAAACTTTTATAGTTATGTTCAATATTATAGATTTTTATGAAATCCTTGTGTTATATCTTGTGACTCTGTAAACAACATTCTGAGAGGGTTTCTATACATATTCTACCCAGACTGTGAGACCAGAGGCTTACTATATGATCACATGGATGAGAACACAGGTCCAATGAGATCACTTATCTCAGCCAGAATCACATAACTGATCAAAGGCAAAGCCTGTGGCACATAAAAGTAATTTTGATAATCTCAGTTACTAGCAGAAGACAAGAGCAAAGTTTCAGGATTCTATAGACATGAGATTTCATCTTCTAATAAGTTGACACAAAAGGCTCAAGACTCCTTCTACTTCTGTCTTCCTAAGAAGCCAGGAGTTTCAATGTTGTGTTGCAAGGAACCCCAAGAATTCACTAAGGACCAAAAAGGGTTAACAAGGTTGAGGAATTAAATGGCATAGACTCATATGTTGAGAAAGTCATCTCCTTTCACTCATTTCTGTCACTCTGACTTAGTAAAGGTGAAGTTCTTTGCTCAATCCTGGTACATGTATCAATGAATTATCAGTAATTAGTGCTGATAAGGCTAGTATTAATTAAGACATGTTCAGTTGAATACTCTGAGTTTTGTCTCACCACACATCTAAGAAGTCTAGCCTACACTCTAAGTTTCCTTCTCTGTGCTTGAATTTCTTCTACTGTAGATGAAAAGAATTTGCCTCAGGAGGTTGTTCTTAAGATTAAAGAAGGCAAACGTGTTGTATTTGGAATGCTGTTGGGTACAGAGCAAATAAGTTACATAATAAGCACATTAAGAATTTAACTAGTGATGACAGTAATGATTAGAAAGCCAACATATCTGCAGCAAACAATATTAAAGCAAAGACTATAGGAAACTGCCCTTTCTCACTATCCCCTACTCTCAGAAGTAGACACTTGTCAACAGTTTTGGATTCATACTATTGTCAGTCCAGAGACATGACCATGTGTTTTCTGTTATTGTTGATCACCTTTACCCTGTAACATCATTGTAACACACAACATTTGCTATCATCTACCAATATGGAGGAGAATTCTATGGGCATTTTGAGAAGTGTGTATGTTTCTGCATAAAGCCCCTCCTCCCATCACTGCTCGCCCTTCTGTTACTCAGCTCCTTTCTCCTTGGTATCACCATGAAAATATGCACTATAACTACAGTCAGGTTCCAAGAGCAACTCTGGCATTTGGACAAGATTCATATAGGGTATGCTATTTTAGTAAAAACCGTTTTCCAAAAACAACATTATGAGAAAGCGAGGCCAAGGAGAACTAGCCGTTCTCTCTTCACAGTGAGGCTTCTGCTTAAACTGCTATAGGCTCAGGTATTTGAAACCAGTGGTACACTTTTTTTTTAATTCTTGTGCTTTAAATGGCATCACTATTTTGTGCCTGCTGCCAAGTCTTGCTTGAATTAACTGAGACACACCAAAGGATGCTACTGAATCTCTAGGTCCTTGTATGAGAATAGGTAGCTTCATTGGTTGCCATGGTGATTACTTTTAGCAATGAAATTGAATTGAGAACAGGATTGAGAATTAGATTTACATGCACATTCCTACAGCTGACTTTGAACAATCTATTAGCACTTAACTGTCTCTGGTACACAGTATCACAAGTAAAGTGAACCTAATAATACTGTGGAGAGTTGTCACTTTAATTCACAATAGCCCTTGAGTGTTAAGTGTGATTAGCACTAGTTTACAAATAAGCCACACAGTTCACTCTAGCTCACACAGTTGATGGAAGAGCCAGGAGACCCAGACCATCAGTTTTCAGAATCCAGCTAGGTTCAGGCTGGTGGTTTCCTCACAGGCCAGTCATGGTGGTTGTGCTTGAAACTACCTCAAGCTCTTCCTTGCTTGTACAGCTAATTTTTACTCATATCTGTTGGCTGTTACCTCAGTTTGACATTATCAGCCAGAATAACCCTATGTGATCCTCTCATGTTCCTGGGAGTTCTTAGGGGCAAGATATTAAAACAAACATCCTGTATACAAGAAGAGAGCATATTAATATCCTTGAAGTACTAAGGGGAACCAGTTTTTAGCATTGCTTTCATAGCTGAGCTAACATCAGATCATCATTTTCTATACAAATAAATCCAATTTAATAAATTTTAAATTTGTTATGTAATTTATTTATCAAACAAAATTTTGTAGTTTATTGGGTTCTTTTTTTCATTGTCAGCTTTTGCTGTTAGGTGTGTATGTAATATGACTTCATTAACACTAGAAGGAAGAAAAGAAAACAACAAAGAAAATGGGAGCAGCAAATAATAAAGATAAAAGCAGAAAATACAATGAAGTACAAGATAAAACCAAAGTTTAATTCAGGTAAGGTGATTGAAATGTTGCTGTGGGATGGTGTGTATGTCAACTTACTCTGATTGGTCAATAAATAAAACACTGATTGGCCAGTGGCTAGGCAGGAAGTATAGGCAGGACCCAACAGAGAAGAGAATTAAGGGAACAGGAAGTATAGGCGGGACTAACAGAGAGGAGAAAAGAAAGAACAGGAAGGTGGAAGAGTCACTGCCAGCTACCACCATGACAAGC
Source organism: Peromyscus leucopus (assembly GCF_004664715.2). Classification (NCBI taxonomy): domain Eukaryota; kingdom Metazoa; phylum Chordata; class Mammalia; order Rodentia; family Cricetidae; genus Peromyscus; species Peromyscus leucopus. Next base: position 119,463,063 of record NC_051066.1, on the reverse strand, counting down.
CACATGTGAAGATGCTGGTAAGCCACGAGCCACATGGCAGGGTATAGATTTATGGAAATGGATTAATTTAAGATATTAGAACAGTTAGCAAGAAGCCTGCCACAGCCATAGAGTTAGTAAGCAATATAAGTCTCTGTGTTTACTTGGTTGGGTCTGAGCAGCTGTGGGACTGGTGGGTGACAGAGATTTGTCCTGACTGTGGGCCAGGCAGGACTGGAGAAAACTCCAGCTACAAAATGTATATTTTGAAGACATAGAAAATAGTACAAATTGAAAGAGAGATCTCATTTGGGAATGTAATGTGTAAGAGCAAAGAAAGTTAAACTATAAAATGTTTCTATCAACAGAAGAATTTGCTCTCCTTTCTCAAATAATAAGAAGTCACATTTGAAAGCTAAACCATGTCAAAGAGTGTGGTAATCACATATGAACAATGGACCGCTCAAGAATAGACCCCAGTCTGGTGTGGTGGCACAAGCCTGCATTCCCAGCTATCAGGAGGCTGAGGCAGAAAAATTACAAGTCCAGGGTCAGCCTAGCAATAACAGTGTTTGAGGCCAGCCTGTGCTACATAGTGAGAATTTGTCTCAAAAATGAATGAAAGACAGGAAAGAAAGAATCAAAGGAAGAAAGAGAGAGAGAGAGAGAGAGAGAGAGAGAGAGAGAGAGAAAGAGAGAGGGAAGGAGAGAGGGAGGGAGGAAGGAAGAGAGACAGAGAAAGAAAGAAAGAAAGAAAGAAAGAAAGAAAGAAAGAAAGAAAGAAAGAAAGAAAGAAAGAAAGAAAGAAAGAAAGAAAGAAAGAAGGAAGGAAGAAGGAAGGAAGGAAGAAGGAAGGAAGGAAGGAAGGAAGGAAGGAAGGAAGGAAAGAAGAAAGAAAGAGTCAAAGAAAGCAAGCTACAAAGCACATATATGTAATTTGTACTTTTTATACATATACACAAGAATGCATATGGAATAGTGGAACTGGGTAGTTTTACAACAATGCTTTGATGGTGAAATGTTCCTTTGAAGAAATAAGATTTGATTCTTTATATTGTTTGCAATAATAAAATATAAATGTGTTGAAGACCTCAACTGAAAATAAGACTAAAAACTTAGTGGAAGAACTAAGGGATGTCCACAACATTGTAGATGTGTGCTTAGAGGAGGAAATGGATTCAAGGAGACAGAATTAAGCTTCTTGACTGCATCAACGTTTATGTTTATTTTGTGACAAAACATGGCTAATATTACAAGTAAATGCATACAATATGAAACAGCATTCATAAATCTACAACAGATATTAATACCTAAAATAAGTTTTAGAAATCTACTTATGAACATGAAGAAAATAAATGAGCAATCCATCCTAAGCATGTATATAAAGGAGCAATACTAAATGAATTCAAAAGACTGCACTTATCAATATAGGCATATATAAGATTAATAATTAAATAATAAGAGCCCGTGAATTTGAACAGTTTAGGGGCTTGGGAGGAATAGGAGGGAGGAGAGAGGGAGAATGATATAAATACAGTATTCAAACATGAAATTGCCATAAAGAAGCCCAGTTTTTTTAAAGTGTTCAATAGATATTAACTAGCACTTTACAATATAGAAATAAACATGGCCTATAATTATATTGAAGAACACTTGAACTCACTACAATTTTTATGTTTAAAATTAAAACAATAAAAATTATTTTAACCCAGCATACTAACAAAAATCATAACATTTTAAAATTCCAGATATTCCCGAGAACACAGGAAAATGGACTGTTAGGAGGCTGAAGCCAGGGAAGACACTGTGTTGTCCCTAAACATTCAAAATTCATAGCTGGATCTACCCAAGGAAAAATTAAGATGAAAATATGGGTGAACACAGAACCCTCCCTTCCTCTCCACAACTTTCCTGCTTCTGATTGGATGATCACAATGCTAATGGCAGCACCATCAGACACACAAGAGAACGGTACCTGAAAAATGTAAAGGGTAGGGACCCATGCTGAAGTGAGACCTGCACACGTCACTACCAGTGTGTAACACTTAAAATGGTAAGAGTCACATGTGTGCGACAATAGCCTGGACAGCTTTACAAATTGATACACTGAATATCACTAAAAGTGAAAAACAGATGGAATTTTCCAAACATGTAGGCTTAAGTAAACTGTAATAAATCAATGAAACACAAAGAGAGAAACAGAAATGGCAGGGTCTACAGAAACAACGCATAGCAGACTTCAGTCCTAGCTTCTCAGCATCCGTGCAAAGCCACATTAGCTCTTGCGCAGGTCTCTCTGTCGAAACACACTCACGTAAATCCAGGGAGATTACTACTCACACAGACATCAAGGAACACACAGTGAGCTGATCCTCTCAGACTCAGGAAAGGTACACAGGACAGATGGAGCCTCATCTCTGTGTGTTCCACACTGAGGGAGACCAAGAGTCTTTACAATACCTTGGGTCTTGATTGCTAAAATCAACTTGGTGGATTCTCTTTCTAGAAAAAACAAGGACACAACACGGATTATTCCAGGCACTGTTTCTTCTCAGGATATATTGTTCTTTGTGTCATATTTCTGGAAACAGTGGGCAAAAGGGAAGATATGGGTCAGCCAACATCTTTCAGGAGTTACCTTTGATGTAAGTCATTTAAGTAAGCCCATTAAAAGACAGAGATGGAAGCCAAGCATAGTGGTGTCTATCTGTAATCCCAGCATTTGGGAGGCTGGGGCAAGTGGTCCAGGAGTTTGAAGCCAGCTTGAGCAATGTAGGGAGACCCTATCTTAGTAAATAAGTGAATAACAAATGAGATTGGCAAAAAATGGATTAAATAAAAATCGTGGTCAAACTTTATGTGGTTTATAACAAACTTATGTGAGAATCAAAAAAAAAAAAAGAAAGAAAGAAATGTCAAAGTATATTTGGACTGCCACTGAGAGGTGCTGCCCACTCAGATGGAGGGTTTGCCCACCTCACTTAATCCTTCCATGAAATACCCTTATAGACTCACCCAGAAGTGTGTCTCATAGGTAATTCCACACCCAATCAAGCTGACAACCAAGATTAACCATCATAGGTGATGGCGTGTACCAAGTTGCATCTGAGAACTTGGTGCATAGAAATGACAGTTGATTGCTGACTTCAGGGAAAGACTTCAGCAAAGAAGATTGCATGTCCCTTTGTCAGACACATAATTATTGGCATCCAGACTTATTCAAGGGCTGGAACATCAACATGAATGTAGCCCTGTTCCTATCCTATGCAAAAAAAAAAAAAAAAAAAAAAAAAGAAACAGCTAAAAGCTGTTATTGGTGGAGCTGGAAAGGTGGATTGGCAGTTAATAGATTAAGATGACTTGCTGTTCTTCCAGAGAACCCAACTTCTGTTCCGCATACAGCATATATATCAGGTGGCTCAAAACACCTGTAACTCCTGCTCCAGGGGATCTAGCACCCTCTTCTGGCCTCTGTGGGTATTCACAGGCATGTGTGCACACAAATACAGATATACAGACACATAAATAGATAATAGATTGTTAAAAATACATTTTATTAAATTTATTCTTTGGCAGTTTCATAACGTATAAAGTACATGCTGATGGCTGTGACCTCCTGCCTTCTGTAACTTTCCCCTACTGCTATTACCCCACACAAATCCCTTCACTGTGTTCATGTCTTGTTAAAACTTCATTTTATTATTTTATGAGCTACTGTGTTTAACCAGGATTGTCTGCATATGATTATAAGCTTGGGACTATCTACTGGAGCTGGGTGGTTCCTCAGAGAGTCCACAACTAAAGACAATGGCTGCCGTTTCCTTAGAATCCATCAGTAGCCAATGGTTCAGCTGGAAGGGGAGAGCCTCATGATTCCCTCCTCAGTCTATGACTGACTGTTATTAGTCCCAATCTTGTTCTTAGGAAGGCCTATTGCAGGCAACTAGAGTGCTGTGAGGTGAGAGCTGCATTAGCGGAATCATGCCCAGAAGATGGAATTTCAGAGTCCTTCTCCCTTTCTTCCAACTCCTAAATTCTTTCCTTTCCCTCTTCCAAGAGGATACTGAAACCTTAGGGATGGTAATAGTATAAACATTTTGGTTAGAGTTGAGCATCCAACCATCACTTATTCTCGGCACCCTGAGCAGCCATGAGTCTGTGCACTCATCATCATTCATGAAAAGAGAAGCTTCTCTAAGACTGGAAGTAACATTAGTCTCATATCTAAAGATAAACATTGAGAAGGCCGCTTGGCACTCTGACAATTCAGCTAAATAGTGGTAGTAAGTTTGTAACTCAGGCCTGAGACCCCCCTCAGCCATGGGTTTGTGTTTGTTTTTACTGGGCTTATAGTATGAGGAGTGAATTATTTCTTGCATAGCAGGCCTCAAATCAAACTAGAGAGCAGTTGGTTGCCACGAGAACAGTCCTGCCACCACCACTGTACCCATTGTCACATCTTGCCTGGAAGATTAGTATGGTAGTTCATAGGCTGACAGGCAGGTAAGACCTCTGATGCCATTTCTCCCCCAGAAGCCTGTGATGTTAATTTCTAGAACTGGAAAGCTATGCAGCCTGAAGGAATCTCTGTTCAAACTTGACTTCTCTATACTTTCGAAACCAAGGTAATTTGTGTCTTTGGCAATAAGATTTTTGACTAGTTCTGGAGGACAACCAAAAGAACAGCATTCTGGAGCATCCTTTACCAGACCTTATAATGAGCTACAGACACCTATGATGATGTGAAAGATGGCCTCCATAAGCTCATAGGGAGTGGTACTATTAGGAGGTGTGACCTTGTTGGAGGAAGTGTGTCATTGTAGAAGCAGACTTTGAGATAGCATATGCTCAAGCTATGCCCAGTGAAGCAGAGAGTCTTTTCCCTTTGGCCTGTGAATCAAGATGCAAAACTCTCAGCTCCTTCTCCAGCACCATGTCTGCCTGCACGATGCCATGATTCCAACCATGATGATAATGGATGAAACCTCTGAACTGTAAGCCATCCCCAATTAAACATTTTCTTTTATAAGAGTTGCCATAGTCATGGTGTCTCTATTCACAGCAATAGAAAACCTAACTAAGACAACATCTGTCTCTGAGGTTTGTATTTAACAATCCTTGACTTTCGGTATCTTTATCCAGATACCCAGGATAACTTTCTCATTTTAAATGTATAATTGGCTTACAATGTAGTAAGTTCCATGTGGCTTTTCCAAACATTCTTAATTTTGGTTAATAGATAGAACCTTTTAAAGTTATGAAGTGGTAAACAGCTAAACATACAAAGAAGTAATATTCCAAGCAGTAGTGTGAGCTATGGAGAAAACTAAGGCAACGTGAAGAAGAGAGGTATTATCTTACAGGGTGGTTAGCAAGAGTCTATATGGGTGTGTCATATTCAATCAATGATTAGGCAATGGGAAAAAGCCAAACAGATATAGGGGTAGAAGTTTATAGGCAGAGACAGTGGCTGGTGAAAAATCCAGACTTAAACTAGTCCTTGGTATGTTTGAGAAACACCAAAGGAAACAGTGCTGGAGAAACTTACATGGCAGGGTAAGGGCATGGGAGTGGAAAGCAATGGGACTGAAGGTAGAGGTGGCCTATGTCACACAGGAACTTGGGGGACCAAGACAGGACAGAGGATTTTGATGTGAGAATTGAGCAAAGAATTTGGGTCAGAGGAGCAACATGATCTTGTTCCCAGGAGTCTAGAAGAGTCCATGGGATGTCCTGTTGAACTCCACTGAGTGAAGTCCAAACTGCTCGTTCCCATTTAGCCAAGTTCTTAGTTCTGTCTAAGGCCCTACCCTTAGCTTGTCTAGTCAGCCCACAACTAACCCCCATGACACAGGGTTATTAGTGAAGCTTTCCTAAAGGTTTCTCAGATCCTCAGCTCTTGACAGATTCCCTAGGCCCCCAATGTGAACCTAAATGTATAAGGAAAATTGGTTGGAGGACTTTTCTAAATAACAGTGATGATGGTTACTATCAGCACTGAAAAACTATTACACAGGTCAGATGCTACAGTAAGTCTTTTTAGTCAGTATTTTTAGTTCTAATAATATATGAAATATAGTATTGCCATTGTCTTTCTTAAGCTTAGCTATAGGAGCCTAAAGTAAGTAAAGAAATTTATCAAAGACCACGCAACTAATGAAAGTGGTATATGATTTTTTTCTCTCTATGCCAGTATTTCTTATAATGCTTACTCATAAATTTCCAGGCATATCAGCCTTCACTCCTGCTTATTGGGGATATGAAAGGGCCTTGGTTATTGCAGTACTACCAGTACAGAATACCCTAGGATGGTTACTCTGCATTCAGGCACCAAGCCAGAGTCACCTGATGATCTCTCTCTATCTACTCCAAAGGCTGTCCACTTTCCCACCCATTGGGAAGCCAGTCCCTAACTCGCTTCTTTGTAACACTCACTATACCACTAAACCTCCTTGCCAGTCATTTCTTGATTCATGTTTCCTTCCAATAAAATGTTAATTCTTCAAACCCAACACATAGCAAACCCTTTATATAAAGTTGTTCAATAAATAAATGAGTTAATAAATGTTTGAGTGATTTGCTGATGCATGTCTGACATGTTTTTAATCTTAAAAATATTTGTATTAATTCTTTGAGAATTTTGTATATATTTTTTATCATATTCACTCTCCCTCAACTCTTCCAAAATCACACCCCTTTCTTTCCCAACTAACTGTGTCCTACTGTGTCTTGGTAAGGGTTTCTATTGCTGTGAAGGGATACCATGACTACAGCAATGCTTATAAAGGAGAACATTTCACTGGGGTAGCTTGATTACAGTTTCAGAGGTTCAGTCCATTATCACCATTGTGGAGAGTATGGCAGCATGTAGGCAGACACGGAGCTGGCTACATTTTTATCAGAAGGCAACAGGAAGTGACGGCGACACTGAGCAAAGCTTAAGCAAAAGAGACCTCAAAGCCTGCCCCCACAGTGACGTACTTCCTTCAATAAGGCCACACCTACTTCAACAAAGCCACACTTCCCAATAGTGTCACTCTCAATGAGCTTGTGGGGGACAATTACATTCAAACTACCACATCCTGCAAGGGCCAATTTGTGCTGTTCAAACTCTCTTGGCTATGTAGCCATTCGACTGGAGCATGTTTGACTCATCACAGGTCAAACTCTTGGAGAAAACTGACCCTTCCCCTACCAGGAACTAACAATTGCCAACAGCTCCACAGCTAGGGGTGAAACTTTGTGCCCACCTTCCCATGCTGGGATTTGGTTTGGCTCGAGCTTATACAAGTCTTGTGCATGCTGTCACATGTGAGTTCATATGTGTAGATTCCCTGTTGTGTACAGAAGGCACTGCTTCCTTGTAGCTATCCACTGCCTCAGACTCTTACATTCTTTCCAACTCCTCTTCCAACTCAGCCTTGGAAGGATGGAGTGCAATACACAATGTCCTATTGAGGACTGAGAATTTTCTAGTCTCTTATTCTTTGCATCTTTCTCCATTGTCCATGTCTATGTTAATCACCATCTACTGCAAATAGAGGTTTCTCTGATGAGGGTTGAGGAGATATCTTAATCTATATTTATAAAGGTAAGTTACCAGGAGTTGGTTTGACACCATGTCCACTTAGCAGAATAATAGTAGTAGGTTCTCTCCTAGGGTCTAAGATCTATCTAGCCACAGGTTCATTTTGGCCCTGAAAGCAGTGCCAGGTATGGGTTTCATGTTGAAAGTTTGCTTTAAATCTAATCAGAAAGTGGGTAGTTACTTCCATGACATCCATTATTGCATAAGACATCCATCATTGCAACAGTAGTTGTGTCCTGTCTAACTAGAAATCATTGGAGCTCACAGGGTCATAGCAGGGTAAAACTAATGATTCCTTTACTTTTCTGATACTGTGTGTAGCATCTTCCAGCACTATGAAAGCTAGCCAAAAGAGAGCTTTCAGGTGAGTACTAGATTGATTTAGCCATGTCCTACGACTCAAGCATGTGGTGTCTTTGGCAGTAGAGTCTTACCATCAAGTTCTGAAGGGTAACCAAGAGCATTGGCAATAGCATGTAATACTTGAAGGTCTTTGAGACATCACTAGCCAACAACTCCAAAAGAAGCAACCCATTACTGAGATTTATGTGGTGTCTAGTAAGGACATTGTTGCCCATGCCTGGCAGCTTTTTTTCTCCCTATATTAAATTGCCTTAGATATAAATCCGTAAACTGGGCCTTGGTCATACACTTGTGACCAAAAGCATCAATAACAAAAAACCCACTTATTTATCTAGGAAAGGTCCCACTGTACAGCCCATACTGACATTGAACTCAAGTTCCTTCTGCTTTCACTCCCCACATTGTAGAATTACAGGCACATGTTACCATGCCAGTCACAAAAAAGGGAGATGATTTGTTTAAAAATCACCATGAAGTTCTATAATATTTTTAACTCTCTTTTTATTTATGCTTTGTGTCTTTAACATCATGTCTCCACATCGTGTCTCCCAATCTCACCCATTTTCCTCCCTCACCAAAATAAAATAAAATAAAATTTAAAGGAAGAAAGGCGGGTGGAGGATGAAAGGAAGAATCTCATTATGAAAGCTACAATGTGACACAGTGAGTCACAAAGTAAATCCTTTTATCCATACATTTTTACCTGCAGGCATTCATCCCAAAGAATCATTGGTCTGCTTTGAGATCTCTAGTCTCTGCTACACCATTGACACTGGGCCCTCATTGTGACTCTTCCTGGGGATCACAGATAGGATGGATGTTGGGGTGGGCCAACACATAAACCTGGTTCTAGGCCTGGGTAGTTGCAGAGTTGGTCAGCCTGCCAGCTCTCCCCTGTCTTTGCCACCAGGGTGAGCGCTCCAGCATTACCCTGGCTAGTTCACCCTTTGTAGTGATAAGCAAGGGGCAGGGCTATTTCTTCTGCTTTCAAGTCCTCAGGGTGGGTTCTCCAACACCTACACCTTCAGGGCTGGCTGTACTATGTTTCTCAGGCATGGTGGAGGGGCCACTCTCCCAACTGCTACAGCTGATGAGGGGTAGAGACAACTCTCCTGCTCATATGACCTCAGGGCCAGCTCTCCCACCTGCCTCAGGCATTGATAGGAGTAGGAGGCATCTCTCTTCTGCCCATGCTGCCACATTACAGATGAGTAATGGGGACAGCTCTCCCATGCTCACAACCTTGGAGCTGGCTCACCTACATCTTTGCCAACAGAGTCAGCACTACTGTGCTTTCCAGGGGAGGTGCAGGATCCACTTTCTCAAGTGCTGCAGCTGGTGGGGGACAGGGACAGCTCTTCCACTCTTAAGACCTCCTTGGTAACAGCTGTCCTACCTGCCTCTGGTGTTGATGGCAGGGGCATGATTCTATGATATTTTTGGCATTCAAAGCCATAGTGGACAAGAGTCAAGACGTGGGAAACAGTCATCAGCATAATTGGCAACACTAATGAATGGATTGTTCCTGTGGCTCGAGATGCAGTGTCTCCTACTGAAGTTCTGTCTGAGGCACGCATTAATCCTTGGTGGATAGCTTGATTTATTCTTTCCACAGAAGTGAGGTAGGATAGAAAAACAGAAATAACAGTGATACATGAGAAAGGAAAGGAGCCCCTCACTAAGGCATCTGATTGAACCCTCTCACCAAATGAATAACAAGAGTTCTAGTACAATTAACAACATTCGCTGTGAAGGCTGCTAACATAGAAATCATATTCTATTCATATACAGGTATTATATGTTAAAAGAACAAAGAACCAGGCTTATGGCCTAAATGCATACATCCTTGAGTAGGCCCTCTTTTCTTTCCCCACAATATAATAAAAGTCTAAGACTATTACAATGTTTACAATAAAGATATTCCACCTTCCTACATCCCTAATATCTTATGTATTATAATCCTGTCTGGTAACCTCAAGAACCACCCTGTGATCTCATTTGGGTTCTTAGCAACCCTTTGAAGCATAGTAGCCTTTAGACTCACTGAAATGGTATACTAGACTCTTACAAAGGCAATAAAGGGTGACTGTCTATTAGAAGACTACACGCACACTCCAGGGTGTCATACTTTCTTCCTTAGAGTCCTCTGCTTCTCTTAACTCTCTTAAAATCTGTACTAAAATATCTTTATTAAACCCCAACTCTCCTCGCTACTCTGAAATTCTTTTCTGAGTTGAAGCCATGAATCTTGGTTTGGCCTGAGGTGAGGTCCCTAACAGATTAGATGGCCTCCTCAGGCTACTGTAGGGGACAGAGTGAAGCTATGCTCCAGCCTCTATCCCCTCGCTGCTGTCAGAAGGAACACCTTCTGTGAAGTTCATTTTGAAGTCACCAGCTAAATTAAGAGATTCGGGCTCCCCAGGACCAAGCTGCTACACAAAGTCCCCTTTATCTTCACCATGCTTTGTTACCCAGCTTCATTATCGTCGACATCAGATGGCCTCAGCCGGCCAGCCTTCCTCTTTGTCTACTTGCCCTTCTGTGGGTGGTTCACACATTACACATCCCTCCTGCAGTTCTCCCCTCCTTCACCTTCAGCCTTTTCTCTCAACCCTTTGCTGAGCGACTTGCCCCTCTCCCAAGCTGGCCTGCTCCCAGACTTGCCTTTGTTTTCACTCCTCCTTAGGAGGGAAAAGTTCCTTCTTCCTCCTGCACCAGATGCAAGAAGCTAAATCAAATCTCTGCATAGAAAAGAGGTATTGGTTTTCAGAAGCAGCCAGAGTAACTCTGCTGGGTCTTTTATGTTTTGTTTTTAAATGCACCTACTGGCTCCAGTAGACAGAGAATGGGATTTCATTGGCTGCTCTGATTCCTGCAGGCAAGTGATTGATATTTCTCTCCTCTCTGATGTCAGTGACAATGATGCTTTAAATATGAATCGAGTGTCATAACACTGCATCTTTGATATGTTTGCCAAGGGCCATGTTCTGTGCTTATTTACTTCACACAGAAACCTATTGAAATAAGATTTATTATTCCTGTTTTGTAGCTAAAGAAATCAGCTCAGCGGGATTAAGCAACCTGTCTGGGATGTCTTGTTCCAAGTCTCTTTTTCTCCAGATCATGGAAGAGTGTCCAATGTAAATTCCTAACACCAGGCGCCAGGCCCCCATCTTTCCTCTCAACCCTGCTGTCACTCTCCAACCTGGCAGCCCAGTTTGGAACTATCCCAGACCAAGCATCCTCATTAATGTTTCACACTCAGATAGGTTATCAAACCATAACTTCTCTTGCATATTAAAAGGGCGATTTGAATAGTCAAGTGGAATGCAAATGAAGAAGGCAGCCTTCTAGTGATCAGATGGAAGCTTTGATAATACATTTTCTAAGGTTTTAAATTATGAAACATTTCAAGCAAGCAGACTCTCTCTGCTCTGTGAGCACACATGTGTCACACATGCACATTCCCCCACACAGGCACCGTTCCATCACTGTCCTTTACTAGACATAACTACTATCAAGGAAACAGTACTTCCATGAACCTGGTTGTATGTTTTCTCACACATACATATACATGCAACATGCACATATAAAAGCACAAGTGTCTACACAGATAAACCTGTGTATATATATTTATTTATATATACTTACATATATCTATGGAGATATAAACAGCATATCATAATATTATTAGTAACGTATATGCATAAGTTATATGCATAAGTTCATACATTTGTATTTGCATAAACAACATATCAAGTTGTTTGTGTTTTAAACTTGATCTCTTAGATCATATTATACTTGTGCATCCTAGTATAACTTTCCTTTTTGTTTTTTCTGTACATTGTTTTTCAGATTTATTACATATATAGACCTACATATTCATTCACCTTGATTTTCATGATAGCATTAATAGCCAGCATGCATTAGCTACTTTTGGGGTACTGGGCACTATTTCAGCATTCTATGCATACTTCTTCATTAGTCCTTAGTGCTGGGTAGGAAGCACTGCTGAAAGCCAGGAGTGGAAAGCCAGAGATGCGGCTCTGCCCCTCCCCTCTTCACCTGGTCCAGCAGCTCTGAGGCAGAGTCCCAGAACAAAAGACTCTGCTGGAAAAGCAGAAGGAGAATGATGGTTCGGTAACCCTTCTAAGGTCACAGGTCTAGTAACAGGCTCCTTGGGGGGGGGGGGTCAACCTCAGAGCCAGAGCTCAAATCATGCATCATACTTCTACACTGTACTGGCCATTTGTGTGCCCAGCCCTCCCTATGCAGAAGCCTTGGCTATTTATGTAGGCTGTCAGAGGAAGGAGGAAACAGTGGGTATCAGGCAGAGTTCCTTTATCACCACTGCCTCACACACCTAACACTGACTCCCCTGGAGGAAAAAGACACAAACCAACTCAAGCTGTAAAACCAGGTCAAAAGCTAGCTGCTGTCATCATCCTATTTTGTCTTTTATTTTTACATTTATTTCTTTGCTTAGTGTTTGTATATATAGGGGTATGCTTGACATGGTATTGGTCAGAAAAAAACTTGTGGGAGTCAATCTTTCCTCCCACTATGTGGATCCAGGGAATAAACTCAGGTCCCCAGTCTTGGTGGAGGTCCCTCGCCTGCTGAGCCATCTTGCCAGCCCCATCTCTTTATTCTTATTCTCGTTACATTACGTGGATCAGGAAATCTGATGATTATCTTTGCAGGTAAGGTTCTATGCCCGTCTTGGTCTTAGGGTTGCATAATGAAGGTTTTGCTGGGCTCTGACACCTGCCTCAGAGGGGGCAACATGAAGACATGAAAAGCAGAGTTCCATAGCTGCTCTTCCACTTCAGTCTCCACCTCTGCCACCTCAATGCCCTTACTGAAATGCAAGTCACTCCTTGAGAGCTGAGCTGTCTATGTCTATTCATTTTTATTGTCACACGCTAGCCAGCTGCATAGAGGCCACTTGTCAAGTCATGTTGTGTCTCTACAGTGTCTTGTTAATCTGGGGTTGCAGGGGACAGAAATTCAGTTTGTAAAGTTCAAGGACAGAGAAAAAATTCCTAATGCATGAAATGAAGAAATGCTTACCAATACAAGCAACTCTAGGGCCTCACATACAGGCAGACACTGGGAAAATCTGGCACTATCAATTCTGTCTCATCCCATCCTTTACACTTTTCACAATTGCTTATCATTGAACACTTTCTTTCAAGTGGGATTAATTACAAGACTCACTTCCTTCAGCATGTATATTAAAGATTAATGTGAGGCCATTAGCATTGTGCTATAGATGCAGCAAGTGCTCAGTATAGTTCACTCTTATTCTTGCCATGATTACTAGCTACAATTATAGCAATTATTATCATGATTATTGACCATTTTCAGGCCCTATGTATTTTATACTTATATAAATGTCTACTTCTCTCCTCAGGTAGTAACTATACACTATGAAAGAAAACAAACAAACAAAAACTTGTCTGTTCAAGAAATAAGTGGCTAAATGACATCTGCTTAGGGTAACAATCACCCTGAGAGAGTAGAGAAAACTCATTTCACCAGTGTGTCCAAATCAAAATTATCTCATAAAGATATTCTGATTGTCCCATCTTAGAGTAGGTGCCTACTTGTAGACCAGACCAACTGATGGTAAGGGGACAGGGCCACTGTCACACAGGATGACTGCTTCTCACTAGCTGTGGTAAGAGAAAGAGGAAGAAGAGGTGCTCCACCTACATCATAGAATCATGTCCATTTTGACTCAGGAGTGCCCCTTTCTATTCCAAGTTGGAGCCTGAAAGTTTATTTATACTGGCCACCTTAAGATTAGCAAGATTCTCAAAATGGCTATAATAAACAACAATAACTCTGAGTTACTTGTAAAATTATTAAATATGATTTTGGCAGCAGAAAGGAGTGATGAGAAATGACTGAAAATTTAGACTGTAATAAGATTGCCTCCGGAGACCGACTTGAAGCTACCTTGCCAACCAGATCTCAGTGCATCTATCCTTTAGCTCTCTGAGTTTTGTCCTGGTTACATACCACCCTCCTCCCTACTGGCCAGGGATGGCTTTGAGGAATGGTTGCACATCCCATATTCTGTCTATCTGCCCTGGTGCCCAATATAATACACTTTATAGTATCGATGAATAATAAGATAAGGAGAAAATGAAAAAGGAAGTAGACATCGCTGATGATCACAAAGTGGCTTGTCCCACCAAAGAACAGAGGGGTAGGGGGCAGGATGGCAATGCTGTTCCTCCACAATTTCTATAGCATGTAGCATACCTTGTAGATTTTCCTGACAAATGAAATCCTTTGGGTTCCTAGATAGAAAACATTTACAGAAGGCTAAAAGAAGTTTTCTGCCTTCTACTTCCTTTAATTATTTGCCCATTGATTTGAAAGTAGGAGAGTGTTGTTTTAAAATTGATCTTATTTTTCACTGGGAAGTTTCAGAATCTCTAGGTTCCTAAATTTATCCCCAAACCTGTTCAATCTTCAAACTTCAATGTTCAAAAATTCAAGGAAAAGGGCCCAAGAAGCCATATTTCTCTACAAGTGTTCAAGTGACTCCATTAAGCAGTGGGCTTCAGGAATGGTCCTAGACTAAGAATCTCTCACCTCATTATCTTTGTAGTTCCTCAAAACCCTTCCTCATTAAGGAAGAGACGAGCAACCTCCAAGATCTCTCTGGAGCCAGTGAATAGTCTGGCCCATATGCACTTCTCCCAGAGGAGACTTCTACCCTTGCCTAATGATTCTAAATGTATCATAATGGAGCTGGGAAAGATAAGAGGACTAAATTTAGTATGATCAAAATGTATATTCAGTTATGAGATCTTCAGGAGCTGGAGTTGACTTTACTGCACCAAAATGGTGTGTTGTTCACCGGGATGTGAGCCCCAGATCCTGTCTTCTTAATATTGGCTCTGGAGGTGTATAAAGAAGTGGTATTTATTTTATGGTGTCCTTTCCTTAACTGTCTTCATTTCTCTTAACCTAACCACCACTGAGAGGGCTTGTTCAGTATGCCTCAAGTCATACGGCACTTGTTTGTTGATGATTCAAAGCTATCTTCCTATCTCAGCAAATTCTCTTTAGTCTCATTTCTTCAGTCTTGTTTCCTATTGTCCTTCCCCACAGGCAGACATCCTAAGGGTTTGATCTCATCTTCATAGTGTTCTTATGTGCGTATATTCTTTTGTCTATGAATAAACAGAAACGGAGCTGTGCTAACAGATTTTATCATACATCACATTGTAGTGTTAAGCTCACCTGGGTTGCTGTGAACCACATCAGACATGTGCTCCCAGAAGGAGCATCTGCCCTGTTGTCATCCATTCCTCAGACTATACGACCCCTCCCTCACCCGTATCACAGACCATGTCTCTTGTTTCTGCGTACCTCGAGGAAGCTACAGCCCATGGCAGGATTGCTGACTCACAGGATATACATTTTTCTCAGTACCGACAGTATCCTTCCCAGGTCCTCTCTTTTAATCATTTATACCAAGGAGGCCTTCCCCTCTATAAGAATAGCCCCTTCCACCCAAATAAAAGGCATGCAATTCCACCCATAGAAATCCCTTTAAGTCTTTACATCTTTTAGGCTTTCAGGGGTTCTTCTAGCAAAATGCAAACATCCCCCTGTATGAAATACAGGACACATCTTCTCTTTGAGTTTTTTATGAGGATCACATAAATAACTCATCAAAAATGCCAAGCCCAAGTGTCTGGCATATTCACGGCCGCTCAATACATTTTGATTTCTTTCTCTGAATACAGGAACTGCCAAGAAATCATTTATTAACAACACCTGGGAAGGGAGCACAACACAGAGGGGGTGGGGAATCAGTTACCTTCACAGCTGAGCTGCCTGCCCTAAGGAGGAGCCTGGGAAAGGAAGTCATCTTCATCCTCCTAGTCCAGATTCACTCACTTTCAGCCCCACCCAAACGCTCCTCCAGGGACCACTATCACCACCCGCACCCCCCACCCCAAAGTGTGCTAAAAATCCCTTGGAAAGGTTGTTAAGCACAGAAGGCTGGGCCACAGGGCTGGATGTTCCTGACCCTGGAAGTCTGCCTGGGGCCAGAGAATCTGCATTTCTAAGGACCTCCTCACTTCTGCTGCTGCTTTGGGATGACACCACAGGGACTATGTCACTGTGGCCAACCTCTCTCATAATTCAGAGACCTTAAACTCTCCTGGCATTTTCCTTAGAAAGGGCCCACAGAAAAGACATCTAAATGAGTTAGAGGTTACCCACTCTCAACTACAAAGATGGATTCTCGGGTCCTGGGCAGCATGCCCTTCTGTACTCCAGAATACTAAGCTGTAGGCTTTGGGGACTTCAACCTCTCAGACCAATAAATGTCTTCTCTCACTATTTTGAGGTTGCACTGAACTTGTGCCTTCATTTCCTCCACTGACATTTTTTACACACATTTGACACACTGCTTTGTGCAATCCCTCAGACCTTTGGCCCACCTGGTGTCAACCCTGCAGCAGGTGGAGCTGTAGAGAACCCCAGACCCATCTCCTCTGAGTACTAACATGAGTTCTATAGCCCAAGTGTTGAGAAAGAGTCTACATGGCAGTATAAAAAGCTTGTGACTAAAGTGTGGGGAACTCAACCTCTACCACTCTCCACTAACTGGACCATGAGGCCCAGGGCATGTGTCAAGTTTCTGCTTCCTTTTCACAGAAAACACATCAAGATGCTTGATAGCAATAAAGGAATGAAGTATTATTATTTATGGCATTACGGATGAACCTGGAGTACATATTAGTAAATGCAATAAGACAGACAGAAAGCCAACACTGATGTCACATAGGATCGAAGAAAGTGTTCTCACAGAAGTAGAAAGAAAAACAGTAGGAAAAGAGATCCAGGAGGATAGCAGAAATGAGAGGAATGGGAAAAGATTAGTTAATGGGCACAAAATTATGGCCAGATTGGAGGAATAAGCTCTGGTGTGTTACCATAGCTAACAATAGAGCATGATATAATTCAAATGAGCCAGGAGGGAGCATTTTGAGTATTCTCACGACAAAGAAATGACACGGATATATGTTTGAGATGACGAAGAGGCTAAACATTCTGATTTAACCATTACCCACTATATGAACATATCTAAATATCACACTGTTATCTACAAATATATGTGTGTGTGTGTGTGTGTGTGTGTGTGTGTGTGTGTGTGTGTATAATGTGTCCATTAAAAATGATACGTAGCCAGGCGTTGGTAGCGCACACCTTTAATCCCAGGACTCGGGAGGCAGAGCCAGGCAGATCTCTGTGAGTTCGAGGCCTGGGCTACCAAGTGAGCTCCAGGAAAGGCGCAAAGCTACGCAGAGAAACCCTGTCTCGAAAAACCAAAAAAAAAAAAAAAAAAAAAAGATACGTAAAACAACAACAAAATAGCATTTGCAAAACAACAGCAACAAAAAACAGACTCAGACTTAGTGAGGAGAGTCTTATTCAAGGGGCTAATTTCTAGGAGGAAAGCCTCTTGCAATAAGGAATCCTTACGGCCATGAGGTCAGAAGGTGTGGCAGGTGATAGGCAAAGAAAATCCTTTCTTTTCTGTTGGTCACATGTGTTCCCTGGGGCCCAGGGTGATACATCTAACCATACAGCATGGACTGATGACACAGAGCCTTCATTAGTCACCTTTCCCTGACGAAACTCCCCACAACTTCTGTTAATCACTCTGCTACATCCAGCTCAACTCTTTTTACCTTCCACCTTGACAGATAAATGTGGTAACTGTAGGTTAGTGTTAGGCTCACTTTATCTAACATAATGTCCTCTACTTCCATCCATTGGCTGCCAATGATAGGATTTTATTCCTCATTATGAAGAAGCAATAATCCATAATATACATGTGTATTGTGTATGTCCTCTGACCTCACTTATAATGGGTGTTATTGGAAAAAAGAAGAAAAAAAGAATGGCAGATGTTGGTGATGATGGAAAGAGAAGGTCTGCTTAAGTATTGGATGCTTCTTCTCCAGCAAGATGAGTTATATCCTGGAACTGTGCTCCAAAATAAACATTTCCTTCCTTAAGTTGCTTTTGTCTAGATATTTTATAACATCAATAGGACAAATATCTGATTCTGAAAACTTGATGTCAAGAAGTGGGTCATTGTTATGATAAACCTGACCATGTAATTCTAAGGCCCTTGGAACTGGTTTGTTGGAAGAATATGAGGATTTGGCACTTTGAGCTAGAAAATCCCTAGCAGGCTGGAAGTAGAGCTTGGAAGACCAGAGTGCTGAGAGAAATAGGTATGGTAGATGCCCAGCTCATGTTGTTTCTGAGGGGAAAAAAGACAGTCAACAACTGGGCTAGGGACCGTTTCTATAAGGCTTTGGCCACAAATCTGGCTTCATTCTACCTGTATTCTGAGAACTTGAGTGAGGTGGAATTTAAAGGAAATAAACATCTGTTTGGAAAAGGAAATTATAAGACAGCAAAGTTTCCAGACTGTAGTATAGATACCTGTATACATTCAGATCTACAGCCAAAAAAAAAAAAAAGGGCAAAATGTTGGGCAAAAAGATTTTTTTTTTAAGTACAGTTTATTGAGGAAGAAAATAGCTCAGCCATGCTAAAAGTTGTACCCAAGGCATGGGCTGAAACAAAGACTGTAATTCTTAAACAGAAATATTCTGATCTTCACTGACATGTGTGCCCTGAGGGCAAGACCTCCGCCCATCAGAGGCTCCACCCTATGTGGTTGTAGATTTGTTTGAAGGGTCCGACTTGAACTGAGAGTGTTACAGATGAAGGGATCCCTTGCTCCTAAACCATAACCACCTAGCTAAGTGTTTCCTCAGGATCAGCACACAGAAGCTGCTGTATGTGTGGACCTAAGGGCCAAGAAACCCCTCAAGGTGGCAACAGAACTCGGTGGCACCAGCCATATACTCCCGTTTTGTAGGCATGAAAGATGCAAGATTGAGGGCATTACTAAGTCATGTATCATGGTCTCAGAACAGCTGAGGATCCTACTACCCACAATTGGTGGCTCATAGCCAACCAGAACTCTGGTTCCAGGAAATCCAAAGCTCTCTTCTGGCCTCCACAGCTACCTGTACACATGTGGTACACATACATATACTCAGACACATACACATAAAATAAAAGAGAAACTCATAACCTGCCTCTTCCCAACTATCATATTCTATAGTTGGAAATATAGATTCTCTAGTAGAAATCAGAGAGTAAATTCTAAACCTCACCAGGTATGGTTAAAGCATAAATACACAACATCAAATTCCATCTTTTTCAGGCAGATTCTCTGAAATGTTTGTGCCTTGCATGGGTCAGGGCAAGAACAATAGCTTGCAGCACTGATGCTGTGATAGCCTGCTCTGTCTTGTTTCAGAGTTCAGAGTCCCCAGCTGTTTTGAGCCCCACTGTGCATGGACCAACAGCTCACAGAACCCAACCTTACACCCTCCATCAGCATCGGTCTTTATAATTTCTCTTTCCTTTCTTTTTTCCCCTCTTTCTTTCTTGACAGAGATTCCCACTGAGAACTAAAGTACTCTGTTCTCAGTTACTGTTCCCTGAGCAGAAACAGGACTTAGCTATTAGCCTAAGTGGTGATAAAATAAGTATAGTGAATGTATTACACATTTGCACTTAGAGACTGAGATGTATCTCAGATTCCTGTGTCGAATCTATGTCTATTACTTCCCTTGTTTTTCTTATATAACTGGAACCTTGAGGCTGTGCTTAATGCAAAACATCCCTCCTTGCAGTCACCCTGCATGAACACCATTCTGTGTTCACCACAGTTGACCATACCCCCAGGTAAAGCCACCAAATAAAAACTTGCCATTTTCACTCTCCGACTTAGACTAACTCAAATATGTCCCTGCTGAAAAGACCTAACAAGCAAGTGCTGATTAAGTGGGGTACTTTCCCCACCTAATCCAGAGGAATTTCATTTCTGGACTGTCAAGTCACAACCACACAATCAAAATCAACTTAGAAAAACATTTATCCAGGCAGTGTTGTGGGCTGCTCTCAAATTCACACCCTACGGTCATGTCAGCTTCCAGTGATCAGGCCAGAATTCGAAGTTTGGCAAGAGCTAGAGTTCAAGGAGGAAGGATGAGGTGACCTTCTTTAAATGTCACAGGTCAAGTCAGAGAGAGAGTTCTGAGTGTGTAGTAATTCAACCTGGAGCTGTTTGTCATCAGGCGTGTGAAGCCACGTTGTCAGCACATCATACTCTTGTTTTGCTTAGCTTTGCTTCGTGAAACACACTCTCAGTCTTTAGCACAGCTAGACTCACACTTCCATCGGCCCTCTGCCTCAGTCTCCATAGTGCTGGGCTTATAGGCATGAACCACCCACCATATCTGCTTCATCAGAGTCATTTTAACAGAGAGTGTGAACTGCACAGAACTCCATTGTTTTAGTCGGACCGGGGAAACAGGGTGTGATGGCTAGTCTCGGCTGTCAACCTGACTACATCTGGAATATGTAAGAATTTAGAGCCAATGAGGGAAACACTACCAAAGCATAACATGGAGAATGTGGAGACCAAAACTGGTGTTTAGATTTGACTCTAGAAAAGTCAGTTGGTCCTTCATGTCATAGCTGATACAGGGTAGATTCCTAGTGGCTCAAAGACCATTGCAGAGACATAAATTATCCCAGTAGAGACTTTGGGATTACTCTTTTTTTTCTTTTTTTTTAAAGTACTGCCTTTTATTTTATATACATTTCACAAATTAAAGAAGAATATACAGAATGTAATAGAGTTTGTAATATTGCCTCTGGATTCCTTCATTCAACTTAGAATTCTATTGCCTATATTCTCCATGACATAATAACTATAATATTTGTTATCAGCAGCCACTTTGATATTCACATTCTTAAAATTCCTTCATTTCAGTCCAAAAGTAAAGTCAAAGATTAAGAAGAAAAATTCCCTAATTTGACAAAAATTTTTAAGTTTACTCTTTTTCTTTCAAAATTAGAAGAAATTAAAAGCAAATGACAAGCTGGAAAAAATATAAGAAATACTATAGACTGATAATCATATAAAGAATATTTTCTATTGCATAGAACATAGCTATCTAAATTTAATGCTAAAAGGCTAACAGATTCATCTCAAATGAATAAATTTCTTAATTTTCAGAAGAAATATGTAGCCAAAAGTACATATAAAAATAAACTATAATTTAGAAAAATTAAAAAAATGAGCCTAGGCAATTGTGGCCTACCTATGAACCAGTTAAAGATAAAACATAAATTATAATCCTGAACACTGATGGGTGCAGTATGGAATTCATTTTCACATGGAAGGGATGTAAATGAACACAACTTATGTGGAGAGCAATTTGGCACCATGAACCAGGAACTTTAAAATATGCATTCCTGTGTAACAAATATTTACTGAACACCTGCTTCTTGCCAACTTTCAAGGACTCAGGAAAAGAGCATATTTTTGTTGAATATAAAAATATGTCATATTCTCTGGCCCAATAATAATCAGACGTACAGAAAAGACTGACAGAAAATTCATTAACCAGACCAGTATGACATATAATCTCAAAGCATTAGCAATAACTGATATAGCTAAGAATACTAGTTGGCTCAATGGCACATTAGCACCACACTAAGCATGTTTCAGGCTTCCACTGCTCTGCCAGCATTTGAAAGTTTTGGTGAAATGATGAAATACTGGTTCCATAGCGATGACACTAAGAAAAGTATAATGCAAACTATTTAATGGATATCATACCTGGTAGCAATTACATGTTCAACTCTTGGTCTCTATGATTATATAATTAAGAGTTTTGAATCTCCCTCTTTGTATTTTTCAGATTGTGTATATTTTCTTTGCTGAAACTGTATTGCTGTTTTTAAAAACATGAATGCTAAATAGGCAACTATTTTCTAGAATATATATATGTATATATACATATATATAATGTAAGGTATAAATGTGCATGCATGTGTATGTGTGTGTGTTGTGTACATCTGTATATGGATATGTACCTTAGTCTAAGATGGATGTATCAGTTATCCAACTTGCAACCTGTAGAGGGTAAAA
Source organism: Peromyscus leucopus (assembly GCF_004664715.2). Taxonomy (NCBI): domain Eukaryota; kingdom Metazoa; phylum Chordata; class Mammalia; order Rodentia; family Cricetidae; genus Peromyscus; species Peromyscus leucopus. The sequence continues at coordinate 119,441,059 of NC_051066.1, read as the reverse complement.
CGGCCTTGTGCACACAGGTACACACTGGAGAAGCCAGGAACGTTAAATACACAGCTTACCTCTTCAGTGGAATGGGGTGCACAGTTGCTCTTCCTAGAATGCAATTTTAATATCTGATCCTTTGCTGTCTGAAGAGACAGGCTCTGCTCATATCTTCCAGAATTTTTGTATTTGCTTATCTCAGACCCTTACCTCCTAAACATTGAGCATTACTTTTAGATCATAAAACTCATTCTCGTGAGTGATGTCACTTGTGCTTTACAACAGCCTAAATGACTTCTGTTCTCTTAGGGCCAGGCCAATCCTGACTCCCACTGGCATTGTGTTTACCTCCATCAAGTTTCCCAGACCCTCAATCTTGGGCACTATCTCTGAGTCAACAGTATCTATTCTTGTGAAAAAAGCCAGATGTACTTGTAAAGAATCTCAATGTAAACATGTCTTAAATTGTTGTGTACCTGAGACTGAGTTAATTGTTATCTGAACACCCTTTCCCAAAATTGTACTGTGCTTAAATATAGCTAAAGTTAAATGATCAGACTTTAGAAGTCCTGGTCCAGTGTTGGATACAATAAAATCCAGCTGAGCTGAGTTTCGTTCTTACCTCACCTTGATCGTTTTTCTCCCTGCCTGCAGTAAAGCCTGCAGGGGAATTACCACAGTAACACAGGGCATTATTGATACAGATACTAAACATGGAGTTCAGTCTTGTGTTTCTCTCTGCCAATTAGTTCTAAAGATCAAGGCAAATTCCAAAGCCAACTATCAAGAAGTACAAGTTGGACTAAACCTTCCATAGGTCATATCACCTCCATTGTAAATGCAGGAAACCACACTATAGTGTATATTTCTTCAAACATTACCTGAAGATGTGGTTGTTGTTGTTGTTGCTTTTTTCTCTTTGGCTCTTTGAGGGGCCTGTCACTCAGCTTCCAAATAAATACACACATGGAGACTTTTTCTTACTTATAAATGCCTGGTTTTAGCTTGGCTTATTTCTAGCAAGTTTTTTCTTAACTTAAATTATTTGGACTGGCTTTTAGTTTTCTCTCTGTATTTCTTTCTTTCTTACTCTGTTATGGTTGTGTAACTGGATGGCTGACCCCTGATATCCTCCTTTCCTTCTTTTTCTTGTTCCTTTCTCTCTCTCTCTCTCTCTCTCTCTCTCTCTCTCTCTCTCTCTCTCTCTCACACACACACACACACACACACACACACACACACACACTCATTCTTCTCCTATTTATTCTCTCTGCCTGCCAGCCCCATCTATTTCTCTCTCCTGCCTAGCTATTGGTTGTTCAGCTCTTTATTAGACCAATCAGTTGTTTTAGACAGGCACAGTAACACAGCTTTACAGAGTTAAACACATGCAACATAAAATGATGTAACACCTCTTTGTATCATTAAACAAATATTCCACAGCATAAACAAATGTTACACATCTTTAAACAATATTTCACAGCACGGAGGTGTGTCAAAATTCTATGTGCTCTTTAAAATGTGACTGGAGCATTCTATGTAGTCAAGGATAAAAAGGTGTCTCCAAATCAGCTATTTTAAATACTGGATTCTCTCTGACAATGAATTTGTGCTATAGGAAATGAGGTTTAAACATCACAGGAATCTCACAAAGCAAAAGATATTCGTGAGTCAACCATTTCCATGTTCAGACAATGGAGTCAAGATCTATTTGTAATCTTATTCTGCATCGATATCCAATGCTATACTTCAGTAATGAACTTGGCTTTTCAGGCAACTTTGTGTTCACAGCTTATAGGAATCTTCTTTTAGAAGTGATGGATGGGATGTTTATAAACTTCCCTTCTTATAATCATGGGAAATTGCCAAGGTCAAACAAGTAAAAAGTTCCTTTGGAAAAAAAAATTTAGAAAACCTACCTCACTTTTTGGGTCCTTCTAAACATAAAAATAAATGGAGCCAGGTGTCCTCATTGACCCCACACTTGGCAACTCAAGAATGGTCAGCATGCATTCCAGGAAACAGAACAAAAAAATCCTGATCCCTACAGGATCAATTCTACAATGGTGTGCTTTCTTTAAGACATAAAACAACTCTGTCTTAGTTAGGGTTTCTATTGCTGTAATAAAACATCATGGCCAAAAGCCACTTGTAGAGGAGAGGGTTTCTTTTACCTATACTTCCAGGTTACAGTCAGTCACTGAGGGAAGTAAGATCAGGAACTCAAAGAGAGCAGGAGGGACCTGGAGGCAGGAGTTGACACATAAACCATGAAGGAGAGCTGCCTACAGACTTGCTTTCCATGGCGGGCTCAGTCTTCTTTCTTATAGCATTCAAGATCACCAGCCTAGGTGTATCACCACTCACAATAGATTGAGACCTTCCACATCAACCATTAATTAAGAAAATGCCCTACCAGGTTTGTCTACAGCCTGATCTTTTGGGGGCATTTTCTCAATAGAGGTTTCCTCTTCTCTGATGACTCTAGCCTAAGTCAAGACGATATAACAGCAGTCAGCACAAATTCCTTTGGGTAAATATGGTCTTTATCAAATGTGTTAGTTAGTTTCTGTTGCTGTGATAGAACAACTTATGCTGACCAAGACAATTTATGGAAGAAATAGCTCGGTTTTTTGTTTTGTTTTGTTTATGGTTTCAGAGAGTTAGAGTCTACTGTGGCAGGGAACCCAGGGGCAAGCAGTCGCATGGCAGCTGATGCAGCAAGCTGAGAGCAAATGAAATGGTCTCTTTAAACTGTAAAAGCCCACCTCCAGTGACGTACTCCCTCCAACAAGGCCATGCCTCTTAAACATCCCTAAATAGCTCCACCAGCTGGGGCTCAAGTATCCATGAGCCTATGGAGAACATTCTCATTCAAACCACCATAGCGAGGGACCCTTTAATTTATTTAAAATTTGTTGTGTCAGAGGTGGATGTAGAGATTCTTTCTGTTTGGTTTATTCTATTTGGTTTATGAAGATGAGAATCAAAATCTTATTGCATTCGCCAAACAAGAGAAAGTTCAAATTGAAGTAGGAACAGCTAAACAGAATGGTGGAGTGTGTCAGCCACCAGACCAATGAATGTAATTGTGTATTTATGTTTCAATGACACAAAGATCTTCTACTCCTGACTTTAGATCTTATGTTCAGTTGATACAGATTTTTAGCTGCACACAAACATGTGAAAATGCAATTGTGGTAAGATTCAAATGTTATGGTACTAGCACATAATAAAAACAAACCAGTAAGTCTCCATTATTTCATCTCTTCATCCCCATTCCCTCTCAGAAGACAAATATTGCCAATATTTTAATAAGCAACCAAATGTAATAATGGAGAGAAGCACCTTGTTCTCTTGAATAGTAGCATGTGATTTTAAATATGGTTTACAGCACAATTTATTTAGCCATTATCCAAATGACAGTTGTTTTCAACATTTTCACCATTGTGAAGAACAAAGCAAAGAATATTAGAGTATAAATGCAAAGAGTTATTTTGTTTTAAACTATACCTATTTTCACTACATAAATGAAACACAAATGTGATGACTATTATTGTTTGTCAACTGGACTACATCTGGAATTAACTAAAATTCAAGCTACTGGGTACAGCTGTGAGTAACTTTTTGTGGGGATCATTTGAGGTGTGAAGACCCACCTTAAATCTGGACCACAACTTTCTGGTGGCAACCTACATGAACAATGAGGAAGAAGAAAGCTTTTCTTCTTTGCTTGCATGCCATCACTATCACTAGCAAGTTCTATGGTGATATTTTATTTGTGCTCTAACAAATAAAACTTATCAGGGAATCAGAGGACAGAACCAGCCACTAGATTAGACATAGAGGCTAGACAGTAGTGACACACACTTTTAATCCCAGCACTTGAGATCTCATGTCTTTGCTTGGGGAGGGCACAGGCCTTTAATCCCAGGAAGTGATGGCAGGAAACAGAAAGGTATATAAGGCATTAGGACCAGAACTAGAAGCTTTTAGCAGTTCAACTGAAACCCTTGGGGGTGAGGACTCAGAGGCTTTCAGTCTGAGGAAACAGGATTGTGAAATTGGTGAAGTGAGGTTGGCTGGTTTGTTCTGTTTCTTTGATCTTTCAGCTTTCACCCCAAAATCTGGCTCTGGGTTTTCTATTAATAAGACCTTTTAAGATTCATATTACAAAGTTCATTCCTTCACTGGTATTAGAGCCTACTTCATTGGGATTTCAGCTTATCCTGAAGACCACCTGAGAAATTCAGCCTTGTGAACCAAACAATTATTAGATTCTTGGACTTCCCATCAATATACAGCCATTGTTGGAACAGTAAAGCTACAGACTATAAGCAACTCTAATAAACCCATTATATAGTAGATAGACAGATAGATAGATGATAGATAGGTAAATAGATAGATAGATAGATAGATAGATAGATAGATAGATAGATAGATAAATAGATAGACACACAGACACACAGACACACAGATAGATTCACTCTATCAGTTCTGTTTCTTTAGAGAACCCTGACTGATACAATAAGTATGTGCTATTGGAATGCAAAACCAAAACTAATCCTTGTTAGTATTTCTTGTATAGGTAAATGTTATTTTTGTTTGATGTGACTCTTTCTAGAACTCCTAGAACCCATTTACATGTATACAACTATTTATATGCTTATTTAGTTTGATCATAATTATTTGCCAGATGTGACAGATAATGTACTGCTCCACAATTTTGTATTCTACCTCACAGATGGTACCATGATTTTCTTATTGATATCTATCCATAAGATGATCCATTGATCATCCTTCTGCATAATATTCCGATGGGACTTGTTATGAATAAGAAATATCTCACACAAGCTCTTTTGTCTGAACACATAGCTGGTAACACCGTGGCAAAGGTTGTGGAACATTTAATAAACAGAGGGCCTAGATAGGTATTCTAGATGAAGAATCCAAAGGGGGCACATGAACTTACTCTTTCTTCTGGAACTGGGGTGCCCATCTCTTCTAACTCTTGGACATCGAATTCTTCAGGTCAACATTCATTCTCCATTAATTATACCAGCCTCCCACTGGGGACTCAAGCTAGAGCACTTGGCCTGAGTCACTCTAGTGGCTTCCCCAGCTCTAAAATTTTCAGATAGCCTATAATAGGGCTTTCAGCCTCTGTACTTAGATGAAACTCATTCTCTCATAAATCTATCATCTATCTATAGATCTATCATTGATCCTATTGATTTCTCTAAAGAACTCTAATACAGATGAACTACCATTTCAAACATACTTGTATATTTATCAGCATAGGATTATATAGTTGTCATTAAACATTTTCAAAATATTCATATATCTCATTTTTTACACACATATTTTACTGACTCAGGTGTTTGTAGTTAGTTTACATAAATATACTGCTCCACACTTTGAATCAGCATACAAAGGAAATGAGACTTAGAAAACAATACTTTAACAGTTATTATTAAGGGGCAGTGGCTCTTCTGAATATAAAAGAGATAATTTGATACTCTAGATGGAAAACAAAACAAATTTTAATCTGGTGGGTTTTGCATGCCAAACACTGTAAATGTAGAATTGTTATAAAATGGAAGTTAAAAACAGAAAGCTTGTAAACTATGTAAACATATCCCGTTTTATTAGTAAAGAACTAATATCTGTAATACCTAAAGCCTTCAAATAAATATGAAAAGCCTTCTAGAACATTCTTTAGTAAAAATAACAAAAGGATATAAATGAGCAATCTATAACAACAGAAATTATAACAGCCAATAAACATATATGAAAATGTTTAATATCCCTATTCATGGGGAAAAGGCAACCTAAAATAAAATATTATTTTCTATCTAGCAAAGATAAAAAAGAATAGTAATAATTGAGGACAAAATATCCATTCTGATAACTGGTAATGAGTGAGTAAATTCATAGAATTTTTTGAAGGAAAATTTGGCAGTTCACATCAAAATTTGTCATAGTTTTAATAATTTATGTATCTACATAATTATGAATTTAATAATTTTCATGGCATAATTTATCTTTGGGAAGTTGACTAAGATGAATACACATGGGACTTGCCAATGTTATTTTCAAGAGTAAAGAAATGAAGCTGAGTGAATGTGGTAGTGCAGACCTATAATCCCAGCACTCAGGAGTGCTGAAGAGGGAGGGGGTCAGAGGTCAAGACCAGCCTAGGCTATATAACAAGAGTCTGCTTTCAAAAAGCAGAAAGGGAGTGATTAGATAAATTATGACATGTGTAGGCAAATGAAACTCTTTGGCTGCAGCCGTGAGAAATTGCAGAAGCATCAAGACATTCACTGAAAATGTGAACTTGGCCCTGACTCCACTGCTGCTGCTTGGGCTCTAGATAAAACCCTGATCACTGGATCCTGTCTCAGGCTCTCATTAGGGGAGGCTGCCATATCATGTGTGGCATTTCCACTCTGGAATGTAAGTTCAGTGTTTCTCTATGTTCTTTTCTCAGTTTTAAAAAGTCTCATACTAAAAACTCTTGATGATGACTTTACAAGTGAAACACTAGTTTTGAAAGACCCTGCCTAAATTCTGAGTCTCATTCTGGAGCCTGGTGGTGGAGAGTGGCCTTATTTTAGGATGCCATTCTTAACTTGGGTAAGATGCTTGTTTTTAAGCAACTGTCCACACAGCATTGGTCCATCTCATCCCCACCTCAGACCTCCTTGTCATCCAACATGACATCCAACACTTTCTTAATTGCATAGATATTCAATAACTTCCGTGGCTAATTAGGCCTATTAGCTAGAGCCAGCATGCAAAGTAACAGGAAGCCTTTTATGTCCTATGCAAGTGGGGAGCTGTTTTTCAGAAAAAATAATTCATTGTGGCCCATGAGAAGAGGCTCTTGTCAGACTAAAGCATAAAACATCTCTTTTCCTATTCACAGAGGAGAAATGAAGCCCTGAATGTATTAGAAGTCTCTCTAATGGGCCCATTTTCAGAGCAGGATGAAGGGTATGGAGGCAGCATATTGTTTTCCCAGGAGACTGCAGTTGCTAATCCAGTGTCAGCAGAACCTGAGTCCTAGTTTCACAGTTATGGTAATGGGCTGCTGACTCTCTTATCAGCGACACTTAATATTTTTATAGCCTATTATTCTTCAATTGTTAGTGTTACATTAATATTTACATATTATATTGTGCTGAATAGTTTTATGTCAACTTGACACAAGCTAATAAAGTAGTCTGAGAGGAGGGAACCTCAATTAAGAAAATGCTTCCATAAGATCTGGCTGTAGGCAAGCCTACAGGGCATTTTCTTAATTAGTTATTGATGGAAGAGGCAGCAGCCTATTGTGGGTGGTGCCCATCCTTGGGCTGGTGGTCTTGGGTTCTATAAGAAAGCAGGCTGAGCAAGCTATAGAGAGCAAGTCAGTAAGCAGCGCCCCTCCATGGCTTCTGCATCAGCTCCTGCCTCTAGGTTCCTATTCTGTTTGAATTCCTGTCCTGACGTTCTTTGATGATGCACAGTGATGTGGAAGTGTAAGACAAATAAATGCTTTCCTCCTCAAGTTTCTTTGGTCATGGTGTTTCATTGTAGCAATAGAAACCCTAGCTAGGTTGTGTGTGTGTGTGTGTGTGTGTGTGTGTGTGAGAGAGAGAGAGAGAGAGAGAGAGAGAGAGAGAGAGAGAGAGAGAGAGAGAGAGAGAGAGAGAGAGAAGGTCAAAGAACAACTTGTGGAAGTCAATTCCCTTCCTCTACCACATGGCTTCCAAAGATCAAACTCAGATCATCAGACTTGGAAGCAGCCCCTCTACCCACTGAGCTCTCTCCAGCCCAATAACTAGTCTTTATAGAAACGTCCTCAGAATACTCCTTATTCTTTGTTTGCTCAGTGCATTTTGCCTCTCCTCTTACTCTGAGGCTGCTCCAAGATTGATGAATCTCTGGCCCAGCAGGTGCCACCCAGTTTACCAGGTATGTGTTCCAAATGCAGAATAAGTCTGCACACCTGACGTTGTTCTGATGTGACTCCACATCCCACATTAAAGCCAAGGCATCCATACTTACCACCTTTGTAGTTTTAACTGATTTAAACAGCTTCCCCATGGTGCAGGCACTGTTGTTATTTGTCTTATTAGTCTCACTCACCAGGAGTTAAGATGTAGTTTATAATCATTGTATGTTATCTAAACATCACAACCAGGGGTTTGTCTTCCTATTTCTACTTTCTCTATTGTGTCCATAATTTTGCTTCATAGAGCACTTAACCTGCTCCAAACCTTCACTATCTCCAAGTTGCCTGCAAGAGGAAGCCAGGTCACACCCTGATTAGGTGATCTTTCTCATCCCCTGCCTGGTGACATCCAATAATTCTTCTCCCCATACTTGACAATAAATTGCCCAACATTTCTCAAGCGGGTAAGTACTTTTCCTTTCTCTCTTAGGATTTATTTTCCTTAGACGCATCAACTATCTACTGTTAGGTAAAATGCTACCTTAAAACTATTTTACTTAAAGCAATAAGCATTAGTTATTTCATATGATTTCTGAGGATACTATATGCAGTTAGGTATGTGGTTCTGGCTTATAAAGATATGGCCAAGCAGTCAGTCACAGGCAGATCCACATTCAAGATTACCACATGGGTGTAGTCACACTCAGCCCTTCACCACACGGCCTCTTAATAACACCCACATGACAAGCACCTACCTTTCCCTGAAATGAATGGCAGGGAAAAGGAGGGAGAGAGGGTACCAAGATTGATGCCACAGTCTTTCTATAAACCAGTCTAAAAAGGGACATCTAGCACTAGCTGTCATCTACTCACTAGAATGAGTCCTAAGTACGTCACACATGAGGAAAAGACATAATTCTATCTCTCATGGGAAGGCATGTCAAAGAACTTTTGTATATACTTTTACAGCTACAGCAGAGAGTAAAGGGAACAGGAATGGGGTAAGGGAAATCTAAAGGATGACCAATCTCTCGCATCTGACCCTAGGGCAACCCTGGAGCTTAGATGGCACTCTGGAAGCATCTCCAGTTGAGACAAGAGGACCGTGACTACTTCTCTAGCCATGAAAGCAGACAGGCTCCTTGGGAGCAGATGTGACTTTGCAGTGGACACTCTTTACTAGAGGACAGTTTCTAGAGTGTCTCCACTGTGAGGTGGAGCAGCCAATACACTCAACAAACACAGGTGTCCTAACTCCAAAGGGAGATTTGCAACTACATCACATCACCCTAAGCTCATGCTGTGCCCTTTGAATCCGTTTGCCCTAAGATCCACATGGGAGAAGAAGCGTGATGATTGAGGAGCCAGAGATTGTAGATTACCTCAAGGAAAGAGAGGATTCATGAGAAAGGTGTCAGCCACCATCTGTTCAACTGCTTTTCAACTCGGGGAATATGAGAAGTGAGCTTGACATGGGTGTGAGATTGTGGCAGGACTCAGGCACTGGGAAGCTGTTCACACCCTCTCCAGGATCTGACTGCAGCAGTGGTGGAATTCCAAGGTGGCAGGGCCTGGCTGCTCCCCCTGCTCCTTTGACCAACCAACCCAAGCTGCATAGGGTTTTCCTGAAGTTAACGGAAAGCCAATGCTTCATGTCTGCCATGATGGACTCCCAGGGTCTGAATGAGTCTGCTCCATGTCACACACTCGCTCCCCACAACCCCCAGGACTCCTTACAATGAAACTGTGAACTGCTCCCCTGTTCTTGTGGAATGCCAAAGAATGATCTTAATGGGCAGGGCGAGAGAGAGAGAGAGAGATGAGGTGTTGTAGTGCTGTAGGTTCGGAAGCTGTACATATAAACTCAGAGACTGACAGCATGCACAAGACCCACACAAACTCAAGCCAGACAAAAGCTCAGCTCAGAGAAGGTGGAGTGGGCACAAGGTCCCACCCCCAATCAAGAAACTGTTTGTAATTGATAGCTGCTGGAAAAGGAAAAATCTGTTTTCTTCAATGGAGTGACACTGGGTAAATCAACTGCACTCCAAGGCAGACTCCATGCTCAGGAGTAATTGACCAATGCAAATCAGACTCAACAGAGATTTTACTGTTGTATTTGTTATTTGTTTGAGTGTATGTGTGTGTGCACAGAGCACACACACACTTTGTTTTTGTTTTTTGAGAGAAATAAGATGAAGTTGAGTGAATAGAGAGGTGGAGGAGGATCTGAGAGGAGTTGAGGGATGAGAAAGAATATGATCCAAGTATATCGTATGAAATTCTCAAAAATTAAATAAAAATGTGAAAATTTCAAAAAAAAAGTAAGCCAACTTTATCTGAGAGTAGCTCCATCAGAATTCTGATTGATTGATTCCTTTTCTTGGGAAAAATTTCAATGCATAGCTTAATTCTTTACTTAGGGTCACAACTCTTCCTCATCCCTGTCCTGCATTTTCTTTCAAATTCTTCCTACCTGCAAGCCAGCCAACAGGCTCATGGTCATGGTTATTTACCTGGGGGAGATCTATAGGTGTTTCTGTTTGTTTGTTTGTTTGTTTTACTCTTTGGGAGCCCATGACCCAAAACCCAAACAAATACATGGAGACTTATTCTTATGTATGAATGCCTGGCCTTAGGTTGGCTTATTTCTAGACAGCTTTTCTTAATGTAAATCTATCTTTTGCTTCTGGGCTTTTACCTTTTTCTAGTCTACATATCTGTTTTTCCTTCTTACTTAGTGGCTGGTTGTGTGGCTGGGTAGCTGGCCCCTGGCATTCTCCTCTCTTTCTCCTTTTTTTCTCTTCCTTTCTTCCCCAGAGCCTATATTTCTTCTCCTATCTATTCTCTCTGTCTGCCAGCCCTGCCTATCTTTTCTTCTGCCTAGCTATTGGATATTCAGCTCTTTATTAGACCAATCAGGTGTTTTAGACAGGCACAGTTACACAGCTTTACAGAGTTAAACAAATGCAACATAACATAATGCAACACATCTTTGCATCATTAAACACATATTCCACAGCACAAACAAATGTAACAGACACACCTTAAACTAATATTCCACAACAGGTAAGAGGCCCTCCCCATCCCACTCTTCTGAGGCCAGAATCACTAAACTTTTCCATTTACAGTAGTCACCATCAGGCAGGGCAGACAAAAAGACATCACCCTGTGTCACCTGGGTGCCAAATGGATCTCTAACCAGGCATCACAGCAGCTCTCTCTCCTGGAATGATCAAGGTCACTTCAGCCAATTTGTAACTACTCTTTCCTCATCTGCTGTTTGACACAAGTCAGACGTGATCAGGTGAAAAGTGTAACGGCTCTTACTGTCTCTTGGTAGAAACATTACCACTCTCAAAAACAGAGTCCCAAAGCTATAGGAACAGAAAACATAAATTCATTCCTAAGATGGGTCATTCAGAGTGGTGTCATGTAAGAACACTCCTGTATTTTCCCCACAGTTTCCAACATGTAAAATACACCCGTGATGGATGTACCAACTGAGGTTGTATGCTATGTCTTGCAAGGTGATGCTCGACTGAGACAGAATTCTTCAGTCTCACCTCCAGAATTCTAAATGAGGCTACCTGAATGATGGTGACACCAGTGGACACCATGACACCTGACCCTCCACTGCAACTCTTTCACTGTATATTAAGCTAATGAGCTGCCCTGTAAAAGTCCGTGCTGTTGGGTCCATCTCTTTTCTTCATCAGTGGCTCTTCCACTCACATGCTCATCCTGCCAGGAGTGGAATAGAAAATGTACCAAACGGCTGAATTGACCAAGTTATTCTATCTGTTTCATGTATGAACTTAAGTTTACAGAAAAATAAAATAAAAACAAACAGTCATTGTGGTGGTATTGTGTTCCCCAAAATATCGTGTACCTTAATAAACTTATCTGGGGTCAGAGAACAGAAAAGCCACTAGTTAGGCAGTGATAGCACACGCCTTTAATCCTAGCATTCCAGAGATAGAAATCCCTCTGGATCTCTGTGATTTCAAGCCCACATTGGAAAAAGCCAAGCATGGTGACACACGCCTTTAATCCCAGAAAGCCAGCCTTTAATCCCAGAGAGTGGTGGTAGAAAGCAGAAAGATATATAAGGCTTGAGGACCAGAAACTAGAAGCATTTCACTGGTTAAGCATGTGGCTGGTTAAGCTTCAGGCTTTCCAGCATCAGTTCAGCTGAGAGCCATTGGGATGAGGACACAGAAGCTTCCAGTCTGAGGAAACAAGACCAGCTGACAAGTTGACCAGGTGAGGTTAGCTGTGCCTTGTTCTGTCTCTCTGATCTACCAGCATGGACCCCAATAACTCGCCTCGGGTTTGATTTTATTAATAAGAACTTTTAAGATTCCTGCTACAAGTCATACCTATGTAGGGCTAACTAATTAGAATCCCAGAATAGTGGACAGACATTGAAATGTTCCAGATCCAGAATCAAATTACTATGAATTTTCTTTAGTTCCTTTAATAGCCATTTATTGCTGACTTCTGTGTCTGGTCTAGTATTCTTTCAACTATCAATCAAAACATTTGGAATGTATCAACTTAATGGACCACTAACATCCACCAACCCCAAAATCTACAAATGAATACCCAAAACCTATAGCAGGGGTCCCCCCCCTTTTCTGTAAAACCAGCTACCCAGTGTTTCCACATATGTATTTGCAAATGCCCTGGTTGATGGGATTGTTTAGTACTGTGACAATGAACTTGGAGTAGCTGCTTCCATTTTGGAGCATGTCATTAAGAGCAAGCTGAATCTGTGTTCCAGGCCCAAGATCACTCATGTTTGCCTCTAGACAAATGATCTCTTATTCTCTTTGAGTGTGAGCTGGTTTCCCTGACAGTTGTTTTGTGATTCGTCTATAGAAGGTGGTGTCTATGCAAGACAGAAAACAACACAGCATGCTTATTCTCCCAATCCATGACACCAGTTGACCTTGACCTTCCCATACTTAATCTTTAAACCCTTGTCATCTCAGACTCCTGACCAATTTAGTATAATTACCCCCTTTGCCAGTGAATTGTGTGTGTGTGTGTGTGTGTGTGTGTGTGTGTGCGCACGCGCGCGCGCGCACAAGGGATGGGGGCAAGTCTTTCAACAAAAAGCAAATGACCAGGATTACTGCCCAAAGTTGTGCCCCTTGAATTTCATCCCACAGGGCTATGATATCCACCATTTTTCTTCTTTGTTTGCTAGTCACATATGTTCTGCCCGTGAGAGTGTGCTGCCACCATAGATGGGAGCTGAAAGAGAGGATTTGGTACCAGGACATAGTTACTTGCTCACTTACTTTTGCCCCTATTTGTGTCTAATTACACTTATGAGGGTTTTTCCCACAGGAGCTAAGTTCTGAAACTGCCTAGCCTAGTCACTTATGGGACTAACAGAAACTACATCATGACAAACACATATGGTCACATGGCTAGGTTAAATCACTTTGTCAACTTTTTATTTCCTACCAAGCTGGGAGTAGTGTGAAATAAGTTGTTTCTCATAGTGTGCACATCTGTTGTGTTAATAGACCATTGAAAATGAAGACTTTCTATTGAAAAAGGCATGACCTTGTCCGAACATCTAGGGGTGGATGTTGGTTTTCTTAGTAGAGCTTGCACGCTTCTCACAGTATGTTTTATTCTCAGATGTTTCTCTAATGCATAAAGGTCTGAAGGAACATATGGGCCAAGCAGCTGGGACTTTAGTCTGCATCCTGTATCTGCTGGAGTCCATTAAATTGGAATCCCTTGAAACTGGCAGCCTTCCCTGTCATCTAGTGTGTGAGGTGGAGAGCTCTGAGAACTGTTGGACAAGCTTCTAGAATCTTGTGAAGTCCTGACAGGGATTGGGCTCCTTTCCAAATGAACAAAGGTGGGGACCCTATGCTTAAGAATATCCTGCATGTTCACAGAGCACAGGGTCCCCCAAATTTCACAGGAATGGGAGTCCCTGGAATCTTTGTTGAATTTCCCCCACTTCAGAAACACACATCTCACTTGTCCTTGTTTTGTTAGCCCAACTAGCATGGCATCTTCGGAATGGTAGTTGGAGCAGAGTGTTGCCACATGCTGTTCAGGTGGCTGGTAAGACACCCACATATTGGAACCCATGCTATAAGACTTGAGCCTATTCCTCAGATTTCTATTGTTCTTTTATACAATGGCAAGGAAGGGCCCCTGACTCTCACATCTTTCCATAAACTGATGACTAAACTCTCTTGACCTTTTATTGAATTTCTCCATGCATCATTTTTATGTAGCAAGTGACATCCAATTCCATAGTCATTATAATTACTACTTCCCCTGTGCCTCTCAAAGGTTTGACATGTTACACCTGCCAGAGCATTCTGTTCTACAAGAACTGTTCCCCAGATCACCAATGGCAAAAACTTAATCATTTCACGGTTACTGTGCAATATCCTGAGGACTCTCATCACTCTCCCGGTATGGAGCAATGGAGCAATGTAGTTTTCATTGCCAGCCAGGTTGTAGATGGCCCAGATCCAAAATCCCGTTTGGTGTTCTGCTTCCTTAGGCTACTTCTGGCATGGATTCTCTTAGGTCAGGAAGCACATTTTAATTGTGTATTTACCTATCTTAACACAGAGAAGTTCTATGAAACTATTAAAGACTAAGGAATTCAGCATGTGCTGAACCTTTTTCAAACCACTGATAAAGAAAACAAGTCTAAATTCTATTTATAAATAACAGTGATATCAAAACTCAGTGCCCAAATCTAAATAAATTATTACCAAAAAGCATCCAGAAATACACCAAGAGAGCAACATCTTGTGACTTAGTGACACTTATTTTGTGAATTAAGGGCTGCTTCAATGTTAAGAGAATTACTGTCACTTTGAAACATATTAATTGATCAAAAGAAAAACACAACTTCTCTGATACTGAATGGTACCTAATAAAATTCAGTTTCTAACAAGCAAACAGACTCCTAATTAAATAAGAAGACCACATCCTTACTAATTTTAGCTATCTCAGACAAACAGATAAGCTTCCTGTTTAGTGGAGAAATTACGAAAAGCATGAGAAGACAATCATGTCCACAGGCCCTACTGTTCTTTAACACTGTCCTGTGAGTCCCAGTCATTGCCATTAGGCTGAAGAAGAAAGGAAGGTAGTTTTAATTGGAGAGCAAGTGGGGATATCACCACAGATTCAATAGAGTACTCTCTGTCTATTTGGAAATCCCAAGAGAACATAATGGAAAAGTAAATCTAGAACCAGAATTCAGCAAGCCTTGTAGGTATGCTAACACAAAAGCCAGCAGGCTGCTTCTACACAAACAGCACCAAACTGAAGTTAGGGGAAGAAACTGTCCCAACTAAAAGAGTGATATATGGAGAGCATAAAAGAAATCTATAGTGGAAAGAAAAGATGTCAGATTATATTACATTCAAATGCTGCATGAGAATATGAAAAACTGTATTTTCTACTTGGAGGTAAAGATTAACAACACATTTTAACTCATGAAAAATAGATAGCCAAAAGAGTTTCTGAAGAATGAATCATGAATTATTTAAAACTTATTTTAAAATTCAGACAAAAATAGGGAAATAAATGTCCAGAATAAGAATCATGGCGCGCTATTCCAACCAGATATTAAGACATATTTCATGGTATCATACATCCCTCAAACACAAGATACCATAAAACCAAAGAAAGAACTAGAATATAAATCCATATATTGCTGAGAAGTGGTATATAGAAAAAGATCAAACCTCTACTGAATGAAGGAACAATTAAGCAGCCTTTGGCTGGTTTGGTGTGTGTGTGTGTGTGTGTGTGTGTGTGTGTGTGTGTGTGTGTGTGTGTGTTTATATGAGTTTTAACTTATGCTAAATAATAATCACATTGTTTAAAAATCCAAAATCCAAATTATCTACAAAAAAAAAAAAACCTGACAGTGATTTCCTTGATCTGACAGCCAGTGGTTGTGGTTTCCTTAATACATAGAGACCTGATGAATCAGGTTGAGAAGGGACATGAACAAAAGGTTATGAAACCTTAGTCATACAAAATGATGTCCAGCCTCTTTACAATAACAGAAATATAAATTAACCTACAGTGAAAGTCTAGTTTCTCATATTGCTATTGGTAACAAGTTTAAGGGCAGTTGGGAAATCAATCCACAAATGGACATGAAAATGGGCTATCACCAATACAGAGGCATGCTGAGTCTACACCAAAGTTAAAAATGCCTGTGCCCACTGACTCAGAAAAGCAATGCTAAAATTCACCTTTGTGGTGATATATTGTGTCCCCCAATATATTGCGCACCCTAATTAAGCTTATCTGAGGATTAGAGGAAAAAGCCATCCACTATATTAAACATAGAAGTCAGGCAATGGTAGCACACATCTTTAATCCTAGCATTCGGGAGGCAGAGATCCATCCAGATCTCTGTGACTTCAAGGTTGCACTGGGAACAGAGCCAGACATAGTGGCACATGCCTTAAATTCCAACACTAGTTAACCATAAAGGTCTGGAGGTCTGTACAGACAGACAGGAAGTGACAGAGGCAGAAAGAGGAAGTGATGTACCTGGGCAGAGAGAGGAAGTGAAATGGCAGAACAGGAAGGCATATAGGCGTGGGTATACAGGAAGTAGGTCTCTTTGGAAGCTGAGGGCTTGTAAGATAAGGTTGGCTGTAGCTTGTCCTATTCCTCTGCTCTCTCAGTTTTAGCCCTAATATCTGGCGCTGGGTATTTTATTAATAAGACCTTTTAGCAATTTGTCTTACAATCTTTGATGTGCAAAATGACATGAGTGTAAACACATGAACTGCTTACAATAGTTAAACAATATAAGTATTGATTGAGTAGTGAAGGCTGATTCCAGGACTGAGAACTCAGTGCATACCCAAGACTACACCAGCACTACAAAGGAAGGTCTGCTTATGGTGATGTAATAGTGTTGTGAGGGGAAGTCTGCACCCTCTGATCTCCACCCTAGCTTCAATGTGAGTTCTTGCACTCCTCTCTTCCCCGAAGAGAAGAATTCAAATGAGACTCAATAATAGGTCAGTTGGGAGTTTAATTAGAGCAAGCGAGCAGGAATTCACTCTTTAGAAAAAAAAGAAGACAGGGATGAGCAGCAAGGCCAAAGTCTAACAACTAAGAAAGACTTGTAGACAGCTCTCTCTCTGCTGCCATTCCTGTGTTTGCTCCCAGAGTTTGAATATCCTAGAAAAGAATGTGTTCTTTTCTAAAGCCTGTTTTACCCAAAATTCAGTCTGTTCCATGTAGATGTAAAAGATGCAAGAAGAAAGAACATGAAGTTGGCTGGGTAGGGAGGTGGGAAGGATCTGGGAGGAGCTTGGGGGAGGGGGAAGAATATAATCCAAAAATAATGCATACAAATGTTAAATAAAAATAAATAAATTAAAATTATTTTTTAAAAAATATATGTAAGGGTTTAATTATCTCAAAATTGAAAAGTTTAGTAGAGGATGTTCCTTAAGCTGGTTTGAACTGACCTGCCTATCTGATTCTCTACCCCTACTCTAGTCTGTATATTGATGACAAGTTGACCAGAACAACAATCTTTATATAATTTGAGGGCCCTGAGCAGGCCCACCCATTGCACTGCATGTCCTGTTGACTGAGGCTCTGCTGGTGAAGCCCTCCCAAAGCTAACCTCCTGCCCAATAATAGGATCTCCAATATACATTGTTAACTGACAAAAATCGAGATACATGACACGATATGTCATTTGGGTTAAATGGGTATTTAAAACTCAGCTACGGGTCATTGAGATGGCTCACAGTGTAAAAAGTACTTGAGGCCAAGCACAAGGACCCAGGTTCAATGCTCAGAGCCCACACAGTGGAAGGTGAAAACCATCATCTATCTGTAGGCTGTCCTCTGATCTCCACACGTGTATAGTGGCACGTGTGCACCCACACATACATGCACACTTGCACACATGCACATACCCACAGTAAATAATTATAAGGTTTTTTTTTTTCCAGTTAGTTGAAAGAATACATGAGAAGTCAGTAAGAGTGGTGGTCTCTGAGAAAGCTTGATCAACACTAAGTTTAGCAGAAATAGTCTTTATCTTTAAATTTTCTTCTATACAATATGATATTCTAATTAGAATATTTTTATTAAAAATAAATATTAAATTGAAGCTGTTGGACTCTTATTTTTTCTAAGTAGCAAAGCGGCTGCTGGTGCCAAGTAGAAAGTGGAGGATGAGGGTTAAGCTTGTTGTTCTCCTCCAGGCTAGACAAGCATTTCAAAAGACAACACACTTCCGACTGAGAAGACCCTTTTGTTGACTTGCTTCTGAATAGAAAATGATGTCTTCAATTATCGCTCCAACTGTAAACACCATCAGCTGCTCTCAAAATATTTTCTGAGTAAATGCCACTTGTACCTTCAGGCATCAAGGCAGAGCATTCTCAAAGCAGCTGGGAATCTAGTTAGCAAAGCTCAAGATTAGTAAGTGACGGCCAAACAAGGTGAGGCTTCAGCTCTGGGGACAACACACAGGAGAAGAAAGCAACCAGCAGGAGACACTGTGAGAGGTCCTTCCCCAAGGCCACCAAACTGGGTGAGCATCAGATAGGGCCAAGAGCACTGCCACATGTCAGTGGGCTCAATGACATGTATGAGTCTCCTTGCATTCAAGGAATATGGAATTAAGATAAGGACAGAAGAAATGAAATATTGGATAAAAGAAGAGATAATTGTATCAGAATTTTAAATATAACCAAAGGAGTCATTTTTGAAGAGCTAAGAAAATTTAAAATAAGAACCCATCAAAAGTAAGCCTTCTACCGAAATAATTTTGTGCAACAAAAATATGATACTTCTTTCAAAGCATAGAAGTGAGCCCAGGCTAATGAGAACACTTCCAGGAGAGAAACATGCTGCCATCAAAGCATAGAAGTGAGCCAACAGCTAACCAAACACATCCAGGAAAGAAGCAGGTATATGGCTGACATTCTCAGTCTTTGCTTTCAGCAGAATGAAATAAACAATGTACATGCCTCAAAGTTATAAATTCCTTTTCACCTTAAATATCAGCAATCCCGAGGCTGAGGAGATGGAAAGTGTGCTTTCCCTGCAAGGATGAGGACCTGAATTCAAATCTCCAGCACCTATACAAAAACAAACAAATAAACAAAAGCCCATGTGGAATCTCAATACTGGAGGATGGATCCTGATAGACCACTGATCAGCCACTCAGCCAACCTATCAAAACAATGGGGAACTTCCAAATTCAGTGACAGTCTGTCTCAGAGGATTAAATAGAGCATGATAGAAGACAGTATCAGAAGTTATACTCTGCATTCACACATATGGACCATACATGTATTCAACACACACACATACACACACACACACACACACACACACACACACACACACACACCAATTTCAAGTATTACATCATTGGATTCAAGAACCAACTTAATTTTGAGTTTTTAAATAAAGCCTTTTTCTACTGCTCCAGGCTGAATTCTCCTTCTGTTTACATGCATGAAGAGTTATATTCTAGTTTTGTATAAATTATCATCTTTTGGATTATAAAATGCTAAGTGAAACATATTAATCTATGTTTCAATTTAATAGGATGGTGAATGGGTATTTAAATCCACTACTATTTATTAAGGACCTAGTGAAAAACTGAACATCCAAAGTGGCTGAGATCAATAAGAGACATGATTTTTATCAAACTTCAGTTGATGAACTCGTTAATCTACAACTCCCAAACCTTTCAGATGGGCTATCCTGGTCACTAAAGACAAAATACTACTCATGTGCTCTTGTGTGCTGAACACACTATGCTTTCTGGTACTGAGTTATTTCATTTTCAAGATGCTTTTGAAGATGGTTTTGTAGTTCCACTTTCTCAGTAACCTGAAGCTGGAGACTTTGCTTCACCATGTAAACATATCTTTTCTTCCACCGTTTCTCTGTCCTGTCCACAAATTTAGGAAAGTCCCTGTGGAGTGACTTACAATGGAGGGTTAACTCTACCACTGATCACAGACTAGGGAGGTGGTGACAGTGGGGTGATCTCTGAAAGAATGTGACTTGCCTCAATTTGAAAAGAAAACAATTAAAATTCACTTTTATTCTCCATGGACACAATTACTTCAGAATGAAGTGGGTGTCTTCTCAGATACAATACATTGCCTCCA
Source organism: Peromyscus leucopus (assembly GCF_004664715.2). NCBI lineage: Eukaryota > Metazoa > Chordata > Mammalia > Rodentia > Cricetidae > Peromyscus > Peromyscus leucopus. The sequence goes on along the minus strand of NC_051066.1, from coordinate 119,420,950 downwards.
TCCCCAGAGTCAGACTGGGAACTACCATTCCCCTTATCTTTTCTGGACTGAATTTCATACAGTAGTTGCTTCTTAGTTTCCAAGATGGAATATTTTCTTTTTGAAAACTGTCCTGCCATCAAAAGTAGTGTTGCACCATCTAATGTTGAAACTATTAACTGCTTTAAGCTAATAATAATGAACTACATTAGCTAATAGCTTGTGATGGGTGCAGAGAATGTCACTGCATTCCCCTTGACTTCTTAAATGCCCCCTTTGAACCTTAGAAAATTGTATTTGGCCGGGCGGTGGTGGCGCACGCCTTTAATCCCAGCACTCGGGAGGCAGAGGCAGGCGGATCTCTGATTTGAGGCCAGCCTGGTCTACAGAGTGAGTTCCAGAAAAGGCATAAAGCTACACAGGGAAACCCTGTCTCTAAAAACAAAAAAAAAAAAAAAAAAAGAAAAGAAAAGAAAAGAAAAGAGAAAAGAAAAGAAAAGAAAAACAGAAAATTGTATTTGGTGTCCCAAGACTCCATGGTACACATCTTGGGAGGCACAGGTCTAGGAGATAAGTATCCAGTCAGGGGGAGTGGTGGTTCAAATTCCCTGAGGAGGAAACATTTCAGAAGCAGCAAAGGAAGCCAGAGTTGCCAAAGTAGTGACTGGTAGAGATGAACCTATTCAGAGTGCAGCCATTGGTCTTAACCCAAGAAAAATGGCTATTATTCTATTTTATTTATTTTTAATATTTTTTCAAATGATGATTTACTTTAGCTATTTTTAGCAATTTTTACAGTCATTAGTTCATGGCAAAACTGAAAAGTAGGTATCTTATATACACACTGCATCCAACTTTGCATAACCTCCCTGTTATTAGCATCCCCCACCAAAGTGAACACTTGTTATGCATGACAAACCCACACACTATTGAAAATTTTTTCCAAATTTAGAATGTCCGCCGCCAAAAGTATGGGTACACTATGAATGATGATGATGTGTGGGTGTCCATTTACTATTGGGTATTCAGCTCAGTTATTTCCTCTTAACAGATAAATTCCATTGTCCTCGTGTATCATTTTCAGAGTTTGACAAACATACTGCCATACAGCCACCACCACAATGAAAGCAAGCAGCAGTTCCACCATTACCTATAATTCCCCTCTCCTTTTGTAGACAATCTCTTGCCCATGTTTCTGAATCCCTGAAGTTAATGATGTTTTTTTTTTTTTCTGTCTTTTCAGTTGTTTCCCTTTTAAAAACATGGAGTAAATGGAATCACAACATGATGCCTTGAGAATCTGACCCCCTTCACTTTGGGTAACACTTTTGAGATTGTTTCTATTACTTCATGTAACAGTACGCAATGTTTTATGTCCACTGTATAAACATGCCACAATGTATGTCTCCATTACCCCGGCAAAGGAAATTGAGTTGTTTCTGTTAATGACAAATAGTAATAAAGATACTTACTAATTACATAACTCAAATAAGTCATAGATTTAAATGTAAAACTTCTAGGAAAAAAATCTTTATGTGGGTTGAACATTTTCCTAGCATAATACACACACACAAAAAAAAAAAAAAAAAACAAAACCAAAAACCTGACAGACTGAACTCCAACAACAACAAAAAAACCCTCTATCATGAATAGCAAGAAGAAAAATACACAAATTGGGAGAGTAAATAATATATCTGGTTAAAAACTTCATATCTAGAGACTAAAAATAGATTTTATAACAGAATAATAAGTGGTCATGTGACTTACCTAGATACTTGAATAAAGGAAATATGCCATGGCGGATAAGCACACAGGAAGTGGATCAAGGCCATTAAATATGAGACATAGAACATAAACCCACAATGCTGGATCGCTATGTAATCAGCATCGCTTTACTAACTGGAAATTCAGACTAACAAGATGATTCCTAAAATCACCTAGCATGAGGGGGAGAGTAGAGCAGCTGGGACAATTCTACACAGCCGCTGTACAGTGAAAAGCCATATGGCCACTTTGGTTGACAATCAAATTTGTCATTTTCTTATAATATTAAATATGTGGTTATCATATGACCCAAAAGTCTAATTCCCACCTGTTTAATCACATTAAATATAAATTATGTTCCCACCCAAACATGATCGGTTTAGCTGCTGTCTTAGGATTAGGAGGCCCCTGAGGACACTCACACAGGTAAGAGATGGTGGTGGCTCATAGCAGAGTGGGAGGAGCTGTGAAACGCTGCACTTGTTTGAATGATGGAAGCTGGAGGCCGTTTGGAATGGACTAGAAGTGGGATGTGAGAGAAAGTAGAGTAGGAGAAGGTAAAGTGATCCTTGGTTGAAATGAGAATGATCCAGTAGAAAGCAGAGTTGGGTGGGAAGCAAAAGTGTTCATTTCTGGACATGTCATGTTGTGGTTTCCAGGGGATGGGGGTAGAGGGGAGGGAGATGCATCTCAATGGAAAAGTTGAAGTAAAAAAAAATTGAAAGATGGATATAAGCCTGGAGAAGAAGTTTAAAACCACGAGACAAAATGAGTTTAAAAGGGATAGAGTACAGATTGTGGTGTTAAGTCGACCAATGGCACAACAGCCATGGTGATTATTTCTTTAATTATAAATGTCTAAATTTAGCAGTAAAGTTTCTCAAATAAATGTTTACTATTTTATTAGTATTTTTATAACATGCTAAAGTCACTTTATAAAATTTAGCACAAATGCACTAATTTGGATTTAGATTCGATGGAGTGGATTAAACCATAATACAATCAGGACGGTACATATACCTAAATGCCTCCAATTATTTTAGAGATAAAGCTACTGTCTCTAAGATAGCAGGAGACTTAAAAGGAAGCCACATAAAACGTCTGCTTTGGTGCATTTCACTTTGCAGTAATGTTGGGATTTGGAGTTTAGTGGATCTTATCTCAGACTTCCTTCTAATTCCAAGGCCTAATTATCTGCTTATTTTCAAAGTAGCAGAAGATGTGAAGGGGATAAAGAAAGAAACTCTAGTTGATAGTTAAAATAATTGAAATGTGACTTGGAACATTGGTTATCTTTCCTTTTGTATGACTAAAGCATCTCTAGTTTTCATAAAAGTCCTAACAGAAACCCCCTGGGAAAACAAAAAGGGATCCCTGAGCCACTGCGGCTGCCTTTGGCGATTACAAATCCATGCTAGTCATGTTTACAAATCCACAATAGTGCACAGAAAAGACAGCGCCTTTGTCTGCATTCCTTTCTCATCCAGGCATATCTTAGGCATCTCAACACAGAATCAAGAGAACAAAATATTTTCAGCATAATTTGCAAGCCCAAATGAAACATCAAGAACCTTTGTCTAGCTAGCTGTGAGGTGGAGATGTGTTTTGTCAGTGCTGAGCAGTCTATTGTGTTCATTTTGCCTTGCTCCCAAAGGAGGATGTTTACATGCCATTCAAATGTTTGAGATCTCAGGGTGATAAATGGGCATTTAGATTTTTTAAACAAAACAAACAAACAAACCATCCAACCTGGGACATGCTTCTCTTCCTCCTATGGATAAGAATTTAGTCAGAAAAGCCTGTTAAGAAGGGGCAGAAATGTTCAATCAACACAGAGCTGGTGTGTGTGTGTGTGTGTGTGTGTGTGTGTGTGTGTGTGTGTGTGTGTGTGTGTGTAACTTCCCAACAAATTTAAAAAAACCAAAATCATGATTTAGTTGATATGACACATTTAAATAAAAGTCTTTGAAACCATCTTGTCTAAGTAGAGTCTCATTGTTCCCTCCAGTGGAAATGGAAACAGATTGACACAGGGCCACTGTGCCTCGACATTCATTTTCTTATGCAAAACTTCACTGAAGTGAGTATTAGAGGCTTGAGGGCCACAAAATATCTTCTTGTAATGCTCACACACTTCAGACTGCTGATCTCTGTAAGGCCTTTTTCCACAGCACACAAATGTTTTCTGTAAATTTCTGAACTCCACCAGTCAACACCAATGAAACCCTTTATTAAGACAGGCAGCTTGGAAGGCCACTTGCAGGGCCTAGTCAGGACTACAATGGCCACGAGGGTAGGGACCTGGCCAGGAGCACAGGATTCATGTCTGTCAGTCAAAATAAAGATTAAATGTGAAAACAGGTTGCTCCAGAACAGAAAAGAGCCAATTATCAGAGCACCATCATGGAACCGGGATAATGACACTTTCATCCTGCATCTTGACATACGTTGAAAATTTATGAGACTATATGTTCATTTGTATGTTCCACCACTCATTCACATGTTCACTCGTTAACAGGTATGTTTACTCAAGTGGAGTGGTGACCAAGATCAAGCCCTACCCTACTAGTACTCACAAGTTAATGAGGAACCACTGAAAGTAAACACACGTGGTTTCAGCCACTCCCACAAACTCCTTACCTTAGAAAGGAAAGTGGGCTAAGAAAATAGTGTGAATTGGGACTCAGAGAAGACCTCAGTGGAAGGGAGATTCATGGGGAAGGGGCAGAAGCTGCCCAGGTAGCTATAAGGAAGCAAGAGAAGTGGGAAGCACTTGAGGGTTTTAAGAACAATGAAGACCACATGAGAATAGGAAGAAGCAAAGTGGTAGAGAGGCCCACAGAAATCCACAAAGATGCCCCCACAATAGACTGCTGGCAATGGTCGAGAGACAGCCCGAACTGACCTACTCTGGTGATAGGATGGCCAAACACCCTAATTGTCGTGCTAGAAACCCCATCCAATGACTGAGGGAACTGGATGCAGAGATCCATGGCTAGGCCCCGGGTGGAGCTCCGGGAGTCCAATTGGCGAGAAAGAGGAGGGTTTATATGAGTTAGAATTGTTGAGACCAAGGTTGGATAAAGCACAGGGACAAATAGCCAAACAAATAGAAACACATGAACTATGAACCAATGGCTGAGGGGCCCCCAACTGGATCAGGCCCTCTGAATAGGTGAGACAGTTGATTGGCTTGATCTGTTTGGGAGGCATCTAGGCAGTGGTACCAGGTCCTGTGCTGTTGCATGAGTTGGCTGTTTGGAACCTGGGGCTTATGCAGGGACGCTTGGCTCAGCCTAGGAGGAGGGGACTGGACCTGCCTGGACTGAGTCTACCAGATTGATGATCTCAATCCTCAGGGGAGTCTTTGCCCTGGAGGAGATGGGAATGAGGGGGGTGGGCTGAGGGGGAGGGGAGGGGCAGGAGGGGGGAGAGAACAAGGGAATCTGTGGCTGATATGTACAATTAAATTATATTGTAAAATGCCGGGCGGTGGTGGTGCACGCCTTTAATCCCAGCACTCGGCAGGCGGAGGCAGGCGGATCTCTGTGAGTTCGAGGCAGCCTGGGCTACAGAGTGAGTTCCAGGAAAGGCGCAAAGCTACACAGAGAAACCCTGTCTCGAAAAACCAAAAAAAAAAAAAAATTATATTGTAAAATAAAATTAAATTTAAAAAAAAGAACAGAATAATGACATTGCAAACTGAGCACAGGGGTGATGTGGAGTAATCCTTCTGTACACTGTGAATATGTATGACACTCATTGATTAGTAAAAAAGCTGATTGGCCTATAGCAAGGCAGAATAAGGCTAGGCAGGAAAGCCAAACTAAAAATGCTGGAGGGAAAGAGGACAAAGTCAGGAGAGATGCCAGCCAGCCACTGAACAAGCAAGACATGTAAAAAGTGAGGTAACAGGCTGGAGAGACGGCTCTGAGGTTGAGAGCACAGGCGGCTCTGCCAGAGGTCCTGAGTTCAATTCCCAGCAACCATACGGTGGCTCACAACCATCTGTAATGAGGTCTGGTGCCCTCCTTTGGCATGCAGGATACAGGCAGGCATGACACTATATACAATAAATAAATAAATAAATAAACAAATAAATAAATAAATAAATCTTTTTTTTTTAAAGTGAGGTAACAAGCCATGAGCCACATGGCAAAGCATAAATAGAAATATGGGCCCGGCAGTGGTGGGGGTACATGACTTTAATCCCAGCACTTGGGAAGTAGCGCCAGGTAGATCTCTGTGAGTTCAAGACCAGCCTGGTCTATAGAGCGAGATCCAGGAAAAGTACCAAAACTACACAGAGAAACCCTATCTCAAAAAACCAAAAAAGAAAAAATAAGAAAGAAAAAGAAAAGAAAAGAAAATATGGGTTAATTTAAGTGTAAGAATTAGCTAGTAACAAGCCTGAGCTATTGGTTGATCATTTATATTCATATCCAGCCTCTGAGTTGGTTATTTGGGACTGGTAGGTTGGGACGGAATACATCCATTTATACAGGGGAACAAGAAAGGAAGCTACACAGGAGGTGTAGATACTGTCCAAGTTGGAGATACTGAAGTTAAGAGAAGACTGATGAGAATCAGACAAGTGAGAGTCAGGTTGGAGTGTGTGCTTCACAGGGAGAGCAGACAATCATAATTCCACCCCATATCAAATGTAAGAATGACAATTAAGAATACAGAAATCTCTGGGGCTGGCTACATGGGAAGTATCAGGCTGAAATGAGAGGAAATTCAGTACCAAGAGTCAGCAGTGCTTGTTAAGTATCTAAATACTCTCAGATATTGTACAAGTATTAGTCTAGCTTTCCTTAGACATGCTCAGAACACCTGCACTAGCTACAGTTGCATGGCATTGTCTAACACAAAGCCTGGCTTATAATACAGTGTTGTATGTCTCTTGTTGAAAAGTTCAAAATTCAAAATACACATTAATACTGAATGGCCTATCAGAACCATGGACTATGCATGGCTTAAAACAGATCAGTTCCTGTGATCTACCACAGGTACAGGCAGTGGGGTATGTAAGATTTGAAAGCAGTACTAAACTGACCAAATGTCCATCTTCATTCTTCATCATATAGGACCATGTCTTAGGGTTTCTATTACTTGATAAAACACCATGATCAAAAGAAACTCGGGAAAGAAATGGTTTATTTCATCTTATACTTTCATCTGGTAACAGTCTATCACTGAGGGAAGTCATGGAAGGAATTCAAACAGGGAAGGAAGCAAGAGGCAGGCCTGAAGCAGAGGCTATGGAGGAGTGATGCTCACTGGATTACTCCTCCTGGCTTGCTCAGCCTGCTTTCTTATAACACTTAGGACCACTAGCCCAGAAATGGCACTGGCCACAGTGAGCTGGGCTCTCACTCACTGATCAGCATTCAAGAAAATACACCAAAGGATTGCCCACAGGCCGATCTGGTGGAAGCATTTTCTCAATTAAAGGTTCCCTGTTGAGGAATTTTCCTTTACACTATTGGAAGATGTGCTGTGGGATGGTCTGTATGTCAAATTGCTCTGATTGGTCAATAAATAAAACACTGATTGGCCAGTGGCCAGGCAGGAAGTATAGACAGGACTAACAGAGAGGAGAATGGAGAGAACAGGAAGGTGGAGGGAGACACTGCTAGTCGTTGCCATGACAAGCAGCATGTGAAGATGCCGGTAAGCCACGAGCCACGTGGCAAGGTATAGATTTATGGAAATGGATTAATTTAAGCTTTAAGAACAGTTAGCAAGAAGCCTGCCATGGCCATACAGTTTGTAAGCAATATAAGTCTCCATGTTTACTTGGTTGGTTCTGAGCGGCTGTGGGACTGGCGGGTGAGAGAGATTTGTCCTGACTGTGGGCCAGGCAGGAAAACTCTAGCTACAAAGATGTGTCACTGTGACTGGTTTAATAAAGAGTTGAATGGCCAATAGCTAGGCAGAAAGGGGTTAGGCAGGACTTCTGGGACAGAGGTCTCAGAGAAGAAGAAAGAAAGAGTCACCAGCTGGATGCAGAGGAAGCAGGACACATAGGAGGAGAGGTAATAGCCACGAGCCACATGGCAGCATGCAGATTAAAATGAATGCATTAATTTAAGTTATAAGAGCTAGTGGGACAAATCTAAGCTAAGGCCAAGGTTTTATAATTAATAAGAAGTCCCTGTGTCATTTCTTGTGAGCTGGATGCCCAAAGAAAAAAATATGTCTATAGTCCCCTCTTCTAAAATGACTCTAGTTTGTCTCAAGTTGACAGAATCAGCTGGCACAAACCATATGGGGCATTTTAGACAACACCAGAGACAAAATGCTCCTCCTTGAAATACAGTACTCTCACTCTAAATCTAAACAACTCTGGTTATGGTTGTGTTTGGGGCAATATATATGAATAAAGTCAAATGGCACATTCTTTGTTACTTATGTTTTGCTAAATATCATAACCTATGTAAGTTAACCCAAAGAAAGTACAGTTGTACCCTCTGCCATGATCACATAGAGCTCTGCTAAATGCTGTCTGTGCCTTAAGAGGAAGTTCACAAAGCAGAGAATGTCTGCAGTGTCCCTGCCTGCCAGCATGGAGCCTTCCTGTGATTCCAGTAGTGCTAGACACACATAGGTTAGACAAAAGATCCAAAAGTAAACAAGCATATAAAAGAGGAAAGGGAGGGAGGGAGGAAGGAAAGAAGCAGGGAGAATGTTGTTTGGATTATAGTCAGGTTAGTGCTGTGAGCAGCTAGGGTTCTATCATACCTGAGACCTCTAAATAATTCTAAGAATACCTTTTATAGCTGCCAATCTTGAGGGGCAAGGAGATAGATATTTATCATCCATCTTTGTCATGATTGTACTGTGTCAGAAATATATATGAAGGTGTTTGTAATTTCCTAAAGCACCATAATGTATTGAATAATAATAAATTCACAGTGTGCATCAGTTTGGTTGGCCAAAATCCAAGTACTCCTGATTCTATTGCCAGTTAGCAGGAAAAGATGCATTCTTCTTTGTCTTAGTTAGGGTTACTGTTGCCGTGAAGAGACACCATGACCACAGCAACACTTACAAGGAAAACATTTAATTGGGATAGCTTGCTTACAATTTCAGAGGTTCAATCCATTATCATCACGATGGGGAGCATGGTAGTGTATAGACAGAACTGATGCTGAAACTAAGAGTACTACATCTTGTAGGCAACAGGAAGTTGACTGAACAGTCATACTGAGGGAAGTTTGAGCAAAAGAAACCTCAAAGCCTATGCCCACAATGACATACTTTCTTCAACAAGGCCACACTTCCTAATAATGCCACTCCTTTGGGGGAGCTATTTTCTTTCAACCCAACACATTCTTCCAAAATTAACTACTAATATTATCTCTTACATCACACATTACATACCAAATAGCAAATGCCTATCTATCTGCCTGTTTAATCTATCTATCTATCTATCTATCTATCTATCTATCTATCTATCTATCTATCTATCATAGTGGTATTTGCTCCACCCATGACCTTGGGATATAGGCCATTCACTCTCAGTGAGATCAAAGGTCAACTTCAGCTGTCTACTCCATTCTGTAGTCATGAATGCATTCTCTCAATTTATATCTTAATAAATCCTTATTACCCATTAAATAGACTCACATGGATTGATCTTAAAAATTGGTGCCCAGTGTGTGACATGAACCCACAACTCTGAGATTAAGAGTCTCATGCTCTACCAACAAAGCTAGCTAGGCAGGACCAGAGAAACTTCCAGCTGTCATTTCTAGACTATTGGAAGTTTCTTACAAAGCACTTACTGTTTACTTAGGTAATATTATATCCTTCTGGGGTCTTTGTTGGTGTTGAAGACTAGATAGTTATAATTATAGTTTTCCTTGGTTATGATGAAAGGTAAATTAGATATGAAAATTTAGACTCACAGAAATAAGATGATAGAGTATTTTCTTTAATTTTGCCAAATACAAATAGACTAGATATTATAACTGTAATTCTTGCTTGATAACTGTTTTGTTATATGTAATTTTACTATGTTAAAGTTAAAACTTTCCTTTTTGATTAGACAGAAAAAGGGAAGTGCTGTGGGATGGTCTTTCTGTATGCTGTGAGTATGTGTTGCTATTATTGGTTAATAAAGAAGCTGCTCTGGCCTATGGTGATTCAGGTTATAGCCAGGCAGGAAATTCAAGGAGAGACAGGAAGGAGAAAGGCCGAGGCAGAAGAGACACCAGTCTGCCACCCAAGGAGCAACATGCCAACAGACTGGTAATGCCATAGCCATGTGGTAAAACATAGATTAATAGAAATGGGTTAATTTAAAAGGATAGAGCTAGCTAGCAAGAAACATAAGCCATTGGCCACACAATTTGTAATTAATATAAGCCTCTGAGTGATTATTTTATAAATGGCTGTGGAACCACAAGACAGGCCTAAGGAAACACAGGACCACGAGGCCGGGTGAGATCAGAAAAACTTACGGCTACAATCTGTCTATCTATCTATCTATCTATCTATCTATCTATCTATCTATCTATCTTATAGAATGGCTAGAAATGGTTACACATGCACAGCAGACTTCCAGCCACAGGGTCAGAGTTCAGCTTCAGAATGAAGGCAAGGGACCATAGAGTGTAGGGGCAAGGGCAGGGCCAACATCCCAAAACATGCAGCGGTAATCTGAACAGGCTGTGTCAACTATTTGGACTATCTGAGCTGGATCCCTTGGGGGCAGCAGGGAGTTCTCTGCCTATAGACTACTTGATAGACACACTGTGTGGTCAGATGACAGATTGGTGGGGGCTGTCATCACTGCAGTGTTAAACCCCTCCTTCTTATGGAATTCAGGTAAGGGTGCTATACCCTTTCCTCAGTCTGGTGTGTTTTGTACATTCTCCGACCTGCCTTCCCTCATAGGATTTTGATAACGCCCATGTGCTCATAAGGTTCAAATTTACTTTGACAAATTTATATGGCTATAGCTTTTTTTTCCATTTTAGGAATAAGCCATTGATCAGCCTATGCCTTGTGGGTGGTTCTAGACAGATGGTTTATGTGTCCAATAAAGTACAGGGTTGTCCTGCCTGTATTTTAACTCAGAATGAAGTGAAGGCTGTTTGTAAAATTGAGTTCCCCAAGGCAAGGTACAGCCTGAAAAGCACTGCATTATACAATACATACAGCACAGCATGACTTTAGCATTCTACCTAGAATTTGCTGGGAACTGCTTAGGCATAATAAGTATAAACATAAATAAGTACTTGGCTTTTTTTTTTACCTGTTCTCATTCAAACTGAAGAAAAGTAAACTATTATTATATAGTAAAAAAGAAAAAACACAGGTGGAGAATTTGGAGAATTTTGGCAGTTTTAGCCACCAGCCATCACAGTCTATAAAAATGTGTCTATCCAGAGCTAAACAATAACATCTTGAAGAACTTGAGTTGTAACTGACTATAGCACTTATCACATAGGTATAAATCCATAGAATACAATAGAAATGCCTACAAATTCCTTATTACTTCTCCCACGATGACATCAAGTCTTATTCTTCCTTTTTAACCCAGGATGACCTTAGTGGCATTCTTTTTTTTTCTTTCATTTTTCTTTATTAATAAATTTTCTACTCTACATATCACCCACAGACCCCACCTCCTTCCACCCCCTAGCCCTCTCTCCCAAGCCACCCCGCATCCCCACATCCCCCACATCAAGGTCTCCCATCCTTGACAAGTAGAATGTGATAGAACTGATATTCTGAGACATAAGACGTAGTCATAAGATGCCTTGTGGCATTTTCCATTCATCCTGTAAGAGAGCTCACTCTCAGAAGTCTGAACTTAGTGAAAGAAAGCCAACTACCCTGAAACCATTTTTAATAGGATGCTGTATGGTTATTCCATCCCAGAGTCTAGGCCTCACTAGGTAATCTAGCCACCTCAGCCAAAATGCCAGATGCTTTGGTAAAGCCATATCAAACCCTCTAGACCAGTTCTTCTACTAGATGATTATTAGCATGTGACTTCAGCCAGCATCACATACCCTAGGCACCTGATGGGAAGCCTGCCTGAATTCCTGACCTGAGAATACAGAAGACATTGAAAGTTTGATTTAAGGCACCAAGATAAATCGATTCTTACCCTAGCATCAGACAACATCAGAATTCAATCTGGTGGGATGCTGGGCTCCAGCATGTGGGATTGCTCGGCATGATTTGATTCACCCAGAATCAACCAACTTCAGAGAGCTTCCTTTCCAACCCTGATTCCACTGTTTATTCTCGAAGAATAAGAACAAGTTATAGTAATTTGCCTTGCTTTTAAAAAGTATCTGCTAGCCCCAATTGTGTCATGGAGCTCTCATTTAGGAAAGTGCTGTGTGGTTTTTTTCCATGATTCTAAGCTTGTGGTTGAGATTTTATACTTAACAGGCTGGCCTCTGAGAAATCATTCCGTATTTCCTTTCTGTGACTTATTTAATGAAAACTAGGAAGAGGTGGCCAGGAAGAGCGCGCCTGTCTCACAGTCACCTGTCTTACTTGTTGCTTCCTGAGTTGGCTCATCTAACTTAACATACAAATACCACGGTACTATCTTTCATCCAGTCCTGGGTGTACTTGAGCATAAACAAAGAAGGCTCCCCTTTCTGCAGCCGTTTGAAAGGAATATATAGATTTTTTTTTTTTTTTTTTTTTTTACTTTCTCAGACTGTTGGTAATTAGTCCATCCTTGGAAATCGAGGGGGGTTTTCCAGCTTATTTTTCACCCTTTTCCTATAATCTGGAATTGAAGAAACAATAGCAACAAATGAATTGTGAATGATTTGCTGTTAAGAGCTTCGTTTCCATCTAAAACATACAGGGAGAAGTCCTGTTCTACCCATAGGACAGAGTGTTAAAGATTTAAAGTGTGTGTGTGTGTGTGTGTGTGTGTGTGTGCATCTGTGTGTGCCTATGAATAATGACTTCATCACAATGATTTTCAGATGAAACTCAAAGTGCATTGCTCTCTCTCTCTCTCTCTGGATGGATGGCTAGGTAGATGCATAAGAGAGAATTCTACCCACATTTGTCCCAGCAGTAACATTTATTACACTGTGTGGTCAATTCAGTCTGTTCTCATGTCTGTTTCTCTAGACTTTTAGAAACATCTCATCAATTCATTGTTATCTTAAATATTCTATCAGCAGTACATGACCTTTGAAAGTCAGGAATGTGAAGGTATAAATCCATCAATAAACCTTTATTCTTTAGGGTCACAGCTGGTGGGAAAGATAGGGGTCATAGATCAGCATCCCGGAAAAGGGTATCATTTATACCTCTCCATCATGAAAATCATAACTTTGGAACTCCATGATCCATGTTAATTCAATCCTATGTTTGAATATTGACACATGCTCTACACTAGACTTTCATGGGCATATAAAGAGGGAACAATCATCGCTTCTCGGCCTTTTGGCTAAGATCAGATGAAGAGGGAACAATCAGGGCCACATCCCTGAGCTGCTTCATACTGGTACTTCTCCTGGCCCACTTCCCTAAGATATTTTCCTAAATATTTTAATATAATCCAACAGTGTTCCACATAGTCTAAATACAGAAAGCTCTCAAATATATGCTCCCCATATGAGCCTTTTCTCTGGATTTGTGACTTTCATTCAAGTAGCTGTTTTAGTTTACTCAGGTTACCATAATGAAATACTATGAGCTTATAACTGACAATACAAACTTGCTGCTCACAATTACAGATCAAGTTCAAGATCAAGTTGGTGACAGATTTGACCTCAGGGAACAGTCCATTTCCTGGTTCACAGAAGGTAGCGTTGTCTGTGCTCTTATATGGCAGAACACATGAATGGTCTTTTTGGACCTTTTATAAGGGCACTAACGTCATTTGTAAGTGCTCTGCCCTTATGAGCAAAGCATGTCCTAAAGGCCCTACCTTCTAACATCGCCACCTCCGAAGTTAAGATTTCTACATAGTGACGAGGGGAGAGTTGGGGGCTAAACACGAACTGGTGCAATTATCATCTGGGAGATTGAACAACTTCAGTGGGAACAGGACAGATCATTTTCTACTTGAAGGGGAGATGCAGTTCAAAAAAAAAATGATTGCACAGGGGACCACAGAATATTGACAGTAATATTTCAAAAGCAAAGAACACTGATGGTGCCCCAGAGCAGAGAACTACAAGGTGCACAAACAAACTCAGTAGAACTTGCAGGAATTTGTGAGTGTGATAAAGGAAATGCTGGGATGTGGTGGGATGTACACCTAAAGAGGTAAGTGGAGACAAAGTATTAGGAACAGAGCTCAGAGTTTCTCCTGTAGGCAGCCCAGATCCACCACATACTCTTTAGTGAGAAGGTGGTACTGTTATATTGGGTTTGAGTAAGTTATCTCAGATAACAGCTGGAAAGATGGAGAGAAGAGAAAGCCATCCAGGGATGAGCCTGGTTGAGAGGGCAGGACAGCAGAGGCATGGAACAAAATGGAAAAGTAATGCAAGTGAAAGCGTCAGCCAGTCAGAGAAATGTGGCATGAGGGCAGCTTCTAACCCGTGAGCTTTGGTGGCTGAGGCACATGGTAACCGCGCTGTTAAAGACATCCTAGCAGAGGATCTGCAGAGGAACATCCAGCCGAGACCATTTCACCTTCTCCTTGCTGTTTTCCTTCCCTGGGGAAGAAAGTGACAGTGTATATCTTAATATAGACTGTACAGAGAAATCTTAAAATAGGGTCTGTGTTGTCCTTGCTCACACATACTTATAAAATTATAGCATTGCATAATCCTCTTCAATTTCAAACCTTGCTCCCAAGAGAAGTACATTATCCACTTCTGGAGCCTAGAACCATTTCTCTGGGTCACTTTCAGATGAGGTCTGGGTCTGCTACCCATTCTATCTTTCTTTGTCTTTTATGAGTTTGTCTCTGGGTTTGGCTGGTCAATCTGGTCCACGCTAACTAACTTGAACTTAGAATTTAAGGAAGCAACTTCTATCTTAGGTCTTTTGTGAGCTCTGAGCTTCAGTTTTCTAGCTGCTTATTTGCCAATCAGTTAGGTTTCCCTAAGGGTTTTGTTTTTGGAAAAAAAATGAAAAGTATTTCTAATAATAAATTCTTCATAAACTTTATTAAACTAAAAACATCACATGACTTGTCTCATTATGTTGTGAGAAATAGCAGAAACATGTGGCTGTATTTTAGTTACTACAGTAGAGGGGTGCTGACAGGCTATTTTTGAAATCCCAGGGGCTCTCTAACAGGGACTGTCACAGCTTTCCCTTGATAGAAAGACATGAAGCATGTTAGGCCTGTAGAGATCTTGGTGGACTGGTAATGACCTCTGGAGACATCCTTGCTGTCATTAGAAGTGATTCTCCTCCTCAAGGCCATTGTTATCCAGCAAGGACTTGACTTGCTGGATAACAAAATAATAAATAAATAATAAATAATAAATAAATAAAAATAATAATAATAAATAATAATAATAATAAATAAATAATAAATCCTCCAGTCTCCAGTGAGGCCTCTGCCATCCACTACCCGACTTTCTCATCATAGATGCACAAGCATCACTGTACTCTTAGGTGAGGCAGGGCAGCCAGGATACAGCCCTCTAGAGACTTGTGGACACAAACAGTTCCCAGTATGGGGTTGGGTCGGGGAGCAACTACAAAGGGTGGAAAGAAATAACCTATTCTCATGTACGCTGTTACCATCCAAATCGGTAGGATGCCAAGTAATTTTCTTAATCTTATTGCTAATAAATGTCAAAGCCAGGATTCAAGCCCTGTTCTATTTCATCATACCACACCACATTCCCTTATTGTGGTGTCATTTTTTTCCTGTGCTCTTAGCATCCAACATGCATCTTATCACAATGTGTGATTCAATCAAACCATACCACACGAAGAAGAAAATGACAGCAAATATTCATGCTCTATTACTTACACGGTCTTGCCAAGTGAATCAAAAGCAAAATAAGATTGAGATCCAGGAATGCTTAGAAGTAAGCTTCATCAATTGTATCAAGGGTATCTGATAAAACTTTAAATATAGTAATGACATAGGAGGAAGAATATCGGGCAATGTTATAACCTGGGGGTCTTAAGTGAAATCCCAGCACTGCAAGAAAACTTATTCATCCCACAGATAATCACCACACTCTGCAGATTATGGAGTTCTGTGAATCTTAAAGGCTGAAGGCCTTTAAGGTTACTAGGACTCAAAAACATTGCCGCACATATCAATGATGGAGCATTTCTATAAAGAAAAAAAAAGGCAACAGTAAGCAGTCCCATTGAGAGAGCATGACAGATTAGTCATACAAACCTAGGCGGCCCGGCCCATGACATACCTGGGTCACACTTCATATACAGCCAGTGTCAGCCTATCTCCTAGGAACACAATGAAGAAAACAGCACAAGATTAGGCCAAGTACAAGAGAAAATGATGCTTTCAAGAGACAGTAAACATGAGACATAAGATTGTCATCAGCGTAGCACAGCACAAGGCGTAACAGCAGCAAGAGATGTGCATATCAAGGTAATGGTAAAAGATGTAGTGCAGCGAATGCTTAAGCCAGTGTTGTCAGCACATGTGTTACATGCTGTCCATAACTGCATACGCCATGCTTTCACATGAACAGTGGACCAGTTGCTTTCTTTGGGTCTGTTTCACAAAGCATACAAGTTACATGTTGTACTTCGACATCACAAGGAATGGTAGATTGTCTTTAAACTCCCATTATAATCTTATGAGGCCACAGTTAAATGTGGGGTCACATATTTAACTAGACTATTATTATGCAAAGTATGACCATATTCACATGTGTAATTTTGTTGAGTCCTTCATGAAACAGGTCCTATAAATCTCAGCCTTTATCATGTTGAGGCCTCTCTGCTTCAATGGCATGATGTGCAGCACTGTATGTCGGTGTTTAGAATAATCGCACGTGAGAGCTAGCCAGACACGTTTCCAAAAGTACAAGGAATCTGTGGCTTGTCATGACACTGATGGGGGAATGTCTTTCTATACACCATAAATATGTGTAGCTCTGATTGGTTGGTAAATAAAGCTTTTTGGCCTATGACAAGGCAGCTTAGAGGCAGTCAGGAAATTCAAGACAGGAAGAAGGTGAGCAGAGATGCCAGCAAGTTGCCCAGGGAGTGACATGTAATGGGATGCAGGTAAAGCCACGGAACATGTGGTGATACATAGATTAATAGCTATGGGCTAATTTAAGATATAGGGCTAGCTAGCAAAAAGCTTGAGCCATGGCCATGCAGTTATAATTAATATAAACCTCTGTGTGTTTACTTGGGGGATGTGAGTGGGAGAGATTTGTCCTGCCGGGACACAAGAAATAATCCAGCTACATGACACAAAGATACAAATATTTTGCACATGTGGGAAACAAGCAGGAAACCAGGATAAATAAGGATCAAGATTTTTTAAATCCATTCCAAGGTACATAATATAAAATATATCATAAAATATCCTAACATGCTACTTCCATAATCTAACATTAGTAGCAAATATCAGGAAATGCAATCAATTAAACATTCTTACTTAAATGTTAGTCAAGGCCTTTTTGGATTTCTTAAGCTGTGTTTTGAATGGACTTTACCTCTAGACAGTCAAGAAAGACACTCAGGGACCAGTGCTTCCTGTCTGATTTCTCTGCAATCCGAAAGTATGTGTTTCAAGCACAATAGGCTAATAGCATTGTGACCACAGACAAAGCACCCTAAACACAATGACATGGCTAGCGGTGTCTTTAATAATTCACTAAGGGATCTAATAATACTTTGGGCAATTATTAAAATGCAGGGCACATTTATTAATCATTACTTACAATAGTATTGTCTGAACACAGTCAAAAGAATGATGCGCATGGTGAACAATGCCTTGGGGAACTGTGAGAGAGGCTCCAGGAAAAAAGGCAGAGGACCTCTGGTGCATTTTGCTCACTCGATTGTTCTTGGACATAATTTCCCGTCTCCTGTGACAAACATTTACATTCAGTTTCCAAGATACATTCATTCTTGCTGGATGTCAGGACACAGCTATAGAACCCAATCTGGTCAGTGCACCCTGAATCTGATATGGCCTCCTGCCTTGCTTTCACGCTTTCTCAGATATAATCTCTCATACGTGCCAGGCTATTGTGTTTCGTCTGTCCTTAGAAAGTTCTGGGAAAAGGCTGCTCTGTTGGTATTTAGTAGATACTTACTGACATTTATTTACATGTTTTCCTGAACTCAAATAACCCTACTTGGATCATTGTTTTCTTTGTTATATTTGTGTATTAAAGTACACTAAAACTAAAGTAAGATTGTCTACAGCATTACACTGTAGTCTGCCCCATTCTTTCAGGACCTCAGATTCCAGGTCCAGCAGACAAGATTTGCACAGGTAGGCTGAAAAGTCGACAAGTATGAATATAAAGTGACCCAAAACTTCATTAATAAGAGGATGTTCATTGCATCTTATGACATTGTGTCAACAATCAACCCCAATCCCCTTCATCCATGGTGAGAGAATGCTGTGACACAAGGCTAACCGAGGAAATGGAATAGAAGACCCTCTGCAGGCAGATGAGTTTTACTTCTATTAAATACACATTCTCCATACATAGTCTACATTAGGACTGGATAGAAGCATAGCAATGTTAAAATAATAGACATTTTATATATAAAAATAAGATTTTTTTGTTCCTTTGTGTTGCAATACTATCTATATTATTTGTATAAGTGGGAAAAAGAAACACAAACCAAAGACAGGTGCTCACAGCTGCCCCTAGTGCTTAGAGTTGTGAACACATATACACTGCAAGCCCTGTGTAGCTGAAGGAAAGGTTCACTGGAAAGCTAGACACAGAGGCTAGCAAACCATCTTCTCCTTACTTAGCAAAACTTTACTCTGCTCGTTTTGTGGAATAACCTTTTTCTACACTGTGAAGATGTGTCATTGCCAAGGCTCCTTCTGATTGGCTTAATAAAGAGCTGAATGGCCAATAGTGAGGCAGGAAGAGGTTAGGCGGGGCTTTCAAGCAGAGAGAAAAGAAAAAGATGAAGCTAGGTACGAGAGGGACACCAGAGGAAACAGAGAAAACAGGAGGTGCAAGATGGAAGAGAGGTAAAAAGCCACGAGATAAAACATAGATTAATATAAATGGGTTAATTTATGTTATAAGAGCTAGTGGGACAAGCCTAAGCTCTAGGCTGAGCTTTCAGAATTAATAAGTCTACGTGTCATTTTTTTTGAGTTGGCATCTCAAAGAAAAATCCATCTACAGCTTCTTCCTTACTTAATGGCAACAAAAACTGGCTAAGAAAACTCCAATGCCAAGAAGAAAAAAGAAAACACACACACATTAGCACCAACAAAAGGACCACACTAGGCAAACAAATAAACAAAAAAAATATGTATTTGTTGAACTTGATTGCATTTCCTATGAAATTTTCCCAGAGCACATGGTCCCTCAGAGGCACTCCTTTGGCTGGTTGTGGCTGCACAGCAGATTGTCAGCCTCCTCATTATTTTCTGATACGTTTCTCAGACAAACAGAACAGTGAACAGGAAGCCAGCAACCACTAATGTCCTTCCAGCCTAACAAATTAACTAAGAGAAACAGGACAGAAGAAAATCTGCTCAGTGTTTTGTATCTTTTCTGCAAGGATGGGGCTGTCGGAGCTGCTGTTTCCACAGTGCAAGGCTTGGGCAGCCAAGGAAGCAGTGGCCATGCAATGGTCAGACCCCTCCACAGCTGCTCCAGAATGATGCTCTTCTTGAATACTCTACAGATCTTTTTCATTTCTATGGAAGAGTGAGACACACATCTCTGCCACTGAGTGAAGTCATGCCCAACCCTAATGTTTTCCCCCACAGACTGGCATCATGGTGGGGTCTTCTTTTTCCATTTCAAAGCTGCTGGGTAAGGAAGTCATTACTACTTCAGTTTGCTCTTCCAAGGCAATTCCTTTGTTTAGAATTTGTTTGCTCTAGAAACACAGGGTGCCACTCTTCCAGGAAGAGGCTATTGTGGTGACTTGTTCTTAGAATGATGGCAGCTGACTCACAGGAAAAGTCAAGTCAGCTTGGGCCTGAGAGAAGGCTGACAGTTATTACCAAACCAGTTGAGCTCCTACACAAACCTCAGAACCTTTTTTATGTGAGGGAGAAACCCTACATTTTAGGAATATTTTAGATTCTGCACCGGTATAAAATCTTCTAACACTTTCTTCATGTTTTAGGTCCAGGAGCCCTGGCTTAGTATTCATAATCAGCTTTGAAAAATAGTTTGCATGCAAAGAATTCCAAGATATGAAGTATTAGAATCAAGCTGGGAAGTAGAAGCCATCTTTCCCACAGTCAAACAAATGAAAGGTTCTGAGCTGGGGAATATCTGTCAATCAACCTCTACCCTCTAATTAGCTGAATTTGGGAATTTCATTGCCTTATAGTCTTTGATTAGCACTGACTGATGGACATGTTCTTTCCCCTTTTTCACATTATTATCCTTGTCATACAAATGTTAGGAAACCAGATGAGTGAAAAAGAAAAAAAAAAGT
The DNA here is from genome assembly GCF_004664715.2 of Peromyscus leucopus. Classification (NCBI taxonomy): domain Eukaryota; kingdom Metazoa; phylum Chordata; class Mammalia; order Rodentia; family Cricetidae; genus Peromyscus; species Peromyscus leucopus. The sequence goes on along the minus strand of NC_051066.1, from coordinate 119,400,640 downwards.
GCTCTTTTTCATATCACCTCCTAGATAGTCAGCTGTGCCAAGATGAAGCTGAATGTCCCCTTCCCAGCCACAGGCTTCAAGAAACACATGGATGTAAGGATGTAAATGATAAACACAAACTTCATACTTTCTATGACAAGCAAATGGCCACAGAAGTAGCTGCTGATGCTCTGAGTGAAGAGTCGAAGGGTTGTGTGGTCTGAATTAGTGGTGGGAATAATAAACAAGGTTTACCTGTAGTGGGTAGCCATTCCAACCTTCATCTGGAAGCTCCAACCCCCATTGAGGCTTCGGTAACTGTCACGCCTACGAGGCGGGGCGAAGAGAGGACCCTGAAGACCCGAGATCCGGATGCGCCGTCTCTCTTAGTGCCTGGACCCTGGACGCTGGAGGTAGACCAAGCAGAGTTCTCCAGAGAACACCAATGGATTGCGCTGCATCTTTCCCAGACCCTGCAACCTACCTATCCCTTCATTTGTAAGTTACACCACTAAATAAACCTCCCTTTTAACTATGTGGAGTGGCCTTAATAATTTCACCAATATTTACCCATGAAGCAAACTGTCTTGAGCCACTGAAGAGTGCTCCTGCTGTTGCAGAAGGAGCATTCTTGTTATAGATCAGGGAGAAGAAGAAAGGAAGTAGGAGTCTGTTTGGGATGCATTGTCAATCCCAATTTGAGTGCTCTCAATTTGATTATTAGAAAAAAGGAAGGAGAGAGGATGTTCCTGGACTAAGATTCTACTATGCTTTGTCATCTGAGGCCCATTGAGCTAGCAGAATCTGAAAAACTTTTCATTCTCTCTACAGATGATGTCCACCAATGTGTCAGACACCCTTAAACAAAGAGGGTAAGAAGGCCAGGATTCAGTGTCTTATTATTTAACGTGTCCTGGGACACAAACATTGCTTTGGTGCTCTGAAGAAACAATACACTAAGAAAAACAAGGAACAGCTTGCAGGTAAGATAAGCTAAACTGCTAAACTTTTGGCCAAGAGAATAAAGAAGTCAAAGAAAAACTCTAAGAATAAATTGTCAAGAGACGTAGGCTGTCCTCACTGAGAGTGTCTATTTCTAATTCTGAGTTCAGTCAAAGTGGGTCTTTAAGAGGAACCAAAATCAGACTTTGAAAAAAATAAAGTTCACTGTTGCTATTTTAAATCTGGCCTTATAAAATTTTTCTACTATGTGTATCCATACCTTTTACTTTTTTAAAGAAATGAAACCATACTGTAAACCCTACTGAGTAAATACAATACACATACCTGATATATTGTGAAAATACAGCTAGCTACATCATTTTTTTTTAAAAAAAAAAAAGGGGGGGTTTTAAGTCTGTTTCTTGTAATAAGTAATTTCTACTTATTAGTTTGAGGTATCTTCTGAGTAATAAAAAATTAACTTGTTGGCTCTCCTCCTCCTCTTCTCCCTCCTCCTCCTCCTCCACCTCCTCCTCCTCCTTTTTCTCTCTGTCTCTCTCTCTCTGTCTCTCTCTCTCTCTCTCTCTCTCTCTCTCTCTCTCATGACTAATTTTAAGATTCTGTATGCTCTCAAGATTTTTATTTAAGAATTCTGGTACAAAATTCTAAAAGAATCATTGCACCACCTGGGTGGCTGAGAATTAGGTTAAGCCTGAGTGTCTATGCACGTATTTTTGAATATACATACACATACATTTGAATATTTCCTCTTTGTTTCTTAAAGACAGTTCTGACTATGTAGATCAGGTTACCTTAGATTTATGATCCTCTTGCCTTCCAGTCTTTTCATCCTGGGTGCTCTACTATACTTGATTTTGCATTTTCTTTTTAATAATGAATCTAGCATTCCACAAGTATATTTTACTTATCTTAATTAAAGTCACAGGAATAATTAAATATTTGTTTTATGAAAGTGACTTCCCATATTGTAGAGAAGGTGAGCTAACATCACAGGATTTGATGAGGTTCAAAGAATTTTTTTCAACTAAAAACTTTTGTATGTTGAAAAGTCTATGATGGGGAAGACAACATCTTAAACATTACAAACGTCTGTGCCGTGATTGATTCTATAGTGATATTCAAACCCATCACAAACTGCAAAGATGAAGTATGAAACATACATTTTTACTTTTCTGAAAGTGGGTGAATGGGTACTGGTTTTAAAATATGGAAGATACACGAAGGAAAATACTCAGAAGAGAGAATTTTTCATAGGAATAGGCCATGCTCAAGTCTGATTCTGTTGCTCTCAGAGACAAAAAGTGGAAAGCATTCTGAAGGCCAGAAAATGTGGCCAATAGCCCCAGCAAAACTGGGCCCTGCTCATCTCCACTTTTCCAATGCTGTGGTGGCCTAGGCACTGCCACTCGTGTGTCATTGGATAAGGTATGTTGGTCTGGTTACTACAGTCAGTCACTCCCTGGGAAAGCATTCCAGGCTCATGCATTTCTCCCGTCTCTGATGCTTTCAATCCATCCAGACTCACTTTGAGCTTCCCTTCCATGAAACACACACCAAAAACAAGGATATCCAATTGTATTCTTCAGTTGGTAGGCCAGACATGGAATTATCAAAAGCAAGTTTCAGAACCCTAATCCTGCAGGCATATCTACCTTTAACAAGGGTAACAAATATTTTCCGGAATACATCTTCCATTTTCCAGGCTGCTGACAACAGAAACAGTGAATTTCCACTGTAAGCAGAGGCAGATCCATGAAGCCGAGGATCCCAGCAAGGCAAATCCAATTACATGAGCTCTACAGAATACCTTTGAAAAACCAACTCAATAAAAGTCTAGGACCTTCACTTCAATCATTGTAACAGGTTCTTGTGGCTCACAGCATTTGGGTGGATGAATCATCCCATTTCTTTGTTTCTTTAAAACAAATTAAACTTGGATTTTGGTTTCCACTCAGTAAGCCCAAGACAATATCCAATATTCACTCTTATTCCCCCAGTCCTGGTTTGATTATATAATATGCAGAGACTTGTTTTTAATACGGCATAAGAAAACCTCTGCTGTAGGCCTCAGATGCTACTGGATGGCATTCTTAGTTTTGGGGTTGGTAGAGGATAGGGCTATGTTCATACCTTACCAAATCATCACAAGAATGTTAAGTTACACCCAGAGGTGAGCTATTTAGGGACCTAAGATTGTCCAATTTGGATCTGGACCTGAAACATTCCAACTCTCCATAATCATTAGAATTCTGATCAGTTGAATTATGGAGCATAGGTGCAGCATTTTTTTTCTGGGTATATCAGTTAAGAATACACTGGCTTAGACATCAAGTGGGTCATCCCACAATAGAGAATCAACCCATAGGGCCTGGGATTCTACCCTTTTATCTATTCTGCTCCTTCTCATTTGTGTTGTCCTTTCTCCACTTCCTGATTGATCACTATCAAATATGTTATCCCTGCTCTTCTGGCCCCACATGGTCACTCAACAGCAATGCAAGCTACAAGCTGTTGGTTCCTCGTTGAGATTGTTCAAGGTCTTCTGGTTGATCTCATGGTTACCTGCTCCTGTATAATGTCTGCCTTGCTGACAAAGAATGGATCAGAGCCCTCAAAAACTTCAAAATCTCTATGTAAATGCTCTAGTATTTACATATAACATGTGCATAGAGTCCCATATATTTTATTAGCTCTTTTTGGTTTGCTTTGCTTTTGTTTCATGAGACAGGGTCTCTTCTGTAGTGTAAGCTGGCATGGAACCCACTATGCAGACCAGGCTGACCTCATGAGAATCTTCTTGGGTCATCATACTGAGGGCTAGGTTTACAGATATAAAGCACAATACCAGACTCTACCTACATACTTTAAATTTCATCTGGAAGACTTGAATGCCTAACAATGTTAATTCCATGAAAATTATTGTTATATTGTAGTGTTTAGGGAATAATAACAAGAGGAAAGTATCTGCATGTGTTAATCCCACCTATTGAGAATAAGACCACTATTACAATTTAAAGCCAAATTTGAAGCAAGCTTTAATTAAAAACTGACCAGGTGGATGGGCTCTGGTCAGGTCCATCTCTGGTTCCCCAGAAAAATGGCCCTGAATCAATTTTTGCAGTGGCTTAAGTATTTCCCATCAGGTCCAATCAGGGGCAAGTATATATCCTGATGTATTTCCTGCCTATATCCAATCAGGGGTAAGTGTGCATCCTGATGTATTTCCTGCCCCTGAACCTCCTACCCACATGTGTTCAAGCACATCTGGTACAGATGGTTCAAACAAACTTGTTTAGGGGAATGAAAACCTATGGCTTGTTATCTACCATAAACAATAGCCTCCAACATTTTAGGAACTATCTGTCCTTGGGTAAGGGGCTTGCAGATCAGGGGCATGTTTGTTTCATGGATCTCTTAGGCAAAGTAATTAAAACTTAAAGTGTAACTTTGATTCTCACACATGACCAGTGTGTTCAGGAGCTCACTCTTATCTAATCTCAGCACCCTGCTTCTTGTGATCTCTGTTGAAATATTAAGGTGGGACACACAGAACATAGTATAAAAGACTGGTAGAGTTTATTACAATGTAAACTGGGGCATTCGAAAGTGAGAGTAGCTAATAACCAAAAGGACCATTGCAGAGGAAAACACTGTCACTGAATGAGAGGAGACAACGGCCAGAAAAAAAAAAACATTGTTCTATCTAGTATTCATTTTTAGGTAGACGATTCCTTTCTTTCTTTCTTCCTTTCTTTTCTTTTTTTGATTTGTTTTGTTTGTGAGCCTAGCCTTTAATGGCCAAGCCATCTCTCCAACTCAAGTAGACAAATTCTTAAAGTTTCTAGAACAGACAGCTTTCTACAGGGTGAAGAGCATACTCCTATCTAGGCAATTAAAAAAGCCTTTGTATCAACTCTTAAGAGAGGAGAGAATATCTTTGTTCTTTACCAGAAAGCCTACATCTAGACTCTAATCTTGAGATTTGGGGAACAGTTTAGAATACCATGTCTCTGCCCAAGGCCAGAGACATGAATCAGTTCTCATTCTTTGTAGTAGGACAGGCCCATAGGGTCAAGGAAATTGGCTCAAACCAGTTGCCAAGGCATGCACATAATGTACTTCCTTATGAACCAACCTGGAGTCTGCCTGAGGGCCTAGCAACAGGTGCTGTCAGAGTTCCTGGTCACTGTCAGAGTTCCTGATTGTGCCCAGCCAATGAGGGATGACCACACAATGCCATCAGATTATGACACAGATTGGGTGCTAGGAGGAGGGTATATAAGGCCTTCCCCATTATTAAATAAATGAATTTGTTGTTTGCTCCCCATGTCTCCCCATTCTGTGACTCCCCATGTCTGTGCCATTGACACTGTGCCTTCTCATCCCCTCCCCTGAGGGAGCCATTAGAATTGAGCAACAATTCTTCTGGGCAGTAATCAAAGTCCTGTATTTTCACTTCTTAGTTTTACAAACTGCTGATTACAAGGGAGGGGCCCATTCTCAAGGCCCTTCAAGTCTGCTGACTAGCTATTTAGAATTGGTATGAACACTTTTTTAAAAAAAAAAACAGTTTTGATCCCTGGTTGTTTGGACCAAGCTAGAGACAGAAGACTTGAAAAAAGCAACAGAATTCCCACTGAAGTCTTTCCAAGAACTGGATGTGGTCATTTAATGAGTTCTGATTCCAAGATGAAAAGACAGGTAGCTTCTCTAAATTATCTGTGGTTATTTCTTTTTAGGCTTCTCCTGTGAAATTGTGCCACACAAGCATCCTACTTCATAGATGTCTGTAGACTGTACTGCTTTCCATCTGCTCCTATTGATTTGATTACTGGGTTGTTTCTTCTTCCCCAACTGATTGTGAAGATGGTCCAAACATTATCCTTCTACTCACCAGTCTCTATCAGCCCTAGCTCTTAGGTAATTAACATATCTCTGGAAGAGTAGTTTCTTCAGAGAAAAATATTAATTTATCAATTGGCTCTTTACAAATTTTAATGACACTTTGAGCAATTGAATTAAATGCAAATTTCTGAGAATCCCATTTAAATCTTATTCATTGTGTGTGCATGTGCACACAAGGCTCTATTCAAACTTTAGCATCTTTTTGATGCATCAAGAAAAATTCTTTTTAATTTTGAGGACAACAGTATTTTGCTTAATTGATAGGGACATAAAAATTTTTGTATATAAAACTTTGCAAATCTCAAAAAGCTTAGATTAAGGATTTAAACAAAAGTAAGGGGGATATAAAACTCTAGTTTCTATGCAATAATGTCTTTCAGATCAAATTTTGTTAGATAATACTTAGGTAAAAAGGTTAAATGGTACTGTGAGAGCCAAAGTTACATTTTAAGTTTTAATTACTTTGCCTAAGAGATCCATGAAACAAACATGCTTCTGATCTGCAAGCCCTTTATCCAAGGACAGATAGTTCCTAAAATGTTGGAGGCTGTTGTTTATGGTGGATAACAAGCCATATGTTTTCACTCCCCTAAACAAGTTTGTTTGAACCATCTGTACCAGATATGCTTGATCACATGTGGGCAGAGGTTCAGGGGCAGGAAACATGTCAAGATGTATGCTTGTCCCTGATGGGAAATACTTAACCACTGAAAACTATGACTCAGGACCATTTTCTGGAAACCCAGAGATGGACCTGGACAGACCTCATCCAACTGGTCAGTATTTAATTAAAGGCTGCCTCAAAGTTGGCTTTAAATTGTGGTGGTAGTCTTATTCTAGATTGGTGGGATTAATAGTACCTATCAAAATGAAATGAAAGTGAACTCAGAAATACAGGTATATGAATTTTCAATGTGTTGATGGCCCCAATCTTGTATAAGCCTTGTGCATATAATTATAGTTGCAATAAGTTCACAAATGCAAAGGCTGCAGCATATCTAGAAGACATCTTTTTGTTGCATATTTCCTCATCCTCAGTTCTTCCATTCATTCTGCTCCCTCTTCTGAGATGTTAGCTGAGCTTTGGAGGAAGTGTCATAGCTGTCCTAGTTGGAGGTGTCATAGTGTTTGAATATTCTACTATCACTTAGTCTCAGAACCTTTCTTTTAAGTACCACCTATGGCAGTAAGAAGTTTCTCCAATGAAGGCTGGATGCAGCACTAATTTACAGGTATAAATATGAATATCTAGAAGGCAGTTTGAAAACATGATTGCTTAGCATAACAATTGTAGTAAGCTTCACCCAAGTTAGTGTGATCTCCCAAGCCAAGGGCTCTTATCCATATTTACAGAACCAGGCATAAATTTCCTCCAGTGACTAGAGCCTCAAATCCAGTCTGAAAGTGGTTAGTTACTCCCATGACGTTCATGCCATTATTATACAAGAGGACATCTTGACCAGTAGGTCATTATGGACTTAAAAGTAACTCATGCTTTGAGGCAAAGAGGTGTCATTATTTCTGTTTTATAGACACAGACATGTTGCTCCTGTTTCATTGAATAACTTCCCACCCATGCTCACACAAGTAACTCTAATTAAACTCTGTGGGCCACACACATAAAGAAAACATAAAAGTAGCAAGGGGACTCATTAAAATGAAGGATGCTAATGGGAGAGAGAGTGGGATATTCAGGAAGGGAGTCAGGTAAAATGACTAAAATCCACTATATAAATGTATGAAACTGTCAAACAATAAAAATGGAAAAATAGAACACAGAAAAACTTTTAAAGAGACTTTTCATAGTAAAAATTGTTCATAATAGCCAAAAGCTTAGGAATAACTCAGGACAGTTGATGTCTTGTACACATGTGTATATACAAACACACAGTGTATGCCAATACACTGTCTAATGGAATGTGGACATTAACTTCTTGCATAAGAATCTCCAAGGCCTCTGGAGTATTGTGCAAAAATAATGATGCATCAGATAGGACTGCTGGATACAAGTAGCTTTAGTCACCAGCATGAAGGAAACATTGCCATGATCAATCAACAGGGGAATTAATTCACCACATCTCCCAAGCTTTTAATCATCTGCCATCTCAAGCTCTATTTATCCATTTTAAATGATCTCCCTGATCCGTCGTGATCTCCACTGCTCTTCCAGGAACCAGGAAGATGAACCACACTGCACTTTGCAGCCTTGCTCTGCTGAAACACAGTTGAGGGATGGAATGCCTGACAAAGGCTGCTTCAGAGCCCACAACCTCAGACTTCAATTTCCTCAGAACGATTCTCTTCTTCAAATTAGAAAATATAAGTAAATGACTTTTCAAATCATGGCAAATTGCCAAGAGAGTGATTTCATGCTCCAAATTTGCACTTGTTTGGGTTTCTCTGCTATTTGGTGTTTTCTTCACGATTTCTTTAGCTCTCTGTCCTGCTTTCCAAATGGACCTGCCCACAGTAGCAGTGCTTGGAGACTCTTTCACAGTGACAGCCCATCCAAACTGTACCCACTGTGAGTGGAAAGTGAAGGGGCAGCCCCTTGTGACTTGCCCTCCCTATCAACATCTCTCGTCTCTTGTTTCAGCATTGTGTTATCAGCTGAAAAGACAGGGAAGTGGGCTGAGCACAGAATTCTAAAATTAATTAATTTTTTGTCTTTCTCTTCTGTCAATAAGGTGAGACTCATCAATAGTTTGTGTTCTCATGGAGAACGTCTGGTATCTCACAAATGTTTCTTCTATAAAATTATCAAAAAAAAAAGAAAGAAAGAAAGAAAAAGGAAGTAAATCCATTCCCTGCAATGAGGTGAGAAAGAAGGGCAAGGAAATGCTGTCAGATAATCAATGAAGTGGGCCTCTCTAACCAAAGCCAATAGCAACACAAAATATGATATGTCAACAAAGCTGTTTCAGATGAACTTTGTTAAAACACAGAAAAGAAGCAGACTCCCCTGGCCACCAGAAACCCGTTCTCTGCTCCTCCAACTCTCTTAGAGAGAACCAATTCTAGGGGTGGAGGTTGGAGAAAGACGTTGATGCACCCATTCACGTGTGTCTCACTGCAGTTGTTATATTGTGTATGTGTCGTATACAGTTGTTATAAATGTATGTGTTATAGATCTAGCAACTTATTCTTTCCTCTTTGGTCTTCCTACTTCTTCAAAGAAAGTGACCAGCCTGGGAGGAAACAGAATGTTATAGCTTAGATCTGCAATGTTGCCTAGAGTCCATGTGCTGAAGGTGTGGTCCCCATTGTGGTAGAAGAACTAGAGGTGGGACTTAGTGGAAGGGTTTGTATCATTGAGGGTAGTCTCTTTTAGGAGCTATAGCTCTCATTCCTTTCTCCATGGCTATGAGTTGCTGTCTTAGTGTTTTTATTGCTGTGAAGAGACTCCATAACCATGGCAACTCTTATAAAGGAAAGCATTTCCCTGGAGCTGGCTTACATTTCAGAGGTTTAGTCCATTGTCACCATGGCAGGAAGCATGATGGCACACAGGAAGTCATGGTGCTAGAGAGGTAGCTAAGAGTCCTACATCTGGATCTGCAGGCAGCAGAAAGAGAGAGACACTGGGCCTGGCTTGAGTATCTGAGTTCTCAAAGCCCATCCCCCAGTGACACACTTCCTCCAGCAAAGCAACACTTACTCCAGCAAAGCCACACTTCTTAATAGTGCCACTCCCTATGGGCCTATGGTAGTCATTTTCATTCAGACCACCACAGCTGCTCTGCCACACGTGCTTACCATGACTGCCATGGGCTGCCTTGCCCAAAGGAACAGACAGAAACGACGATGTAGTGATATCTCTAAAATTGCACCAAAGTAAACCTTTTCTCTTCATAAGCTGGTCATGTCAGGTGTTTGTTATAGTAGTGGAAAGCTGAATACACATTGAAGAATGAGCTCCTGGGCACCCAGACTGTAGTGCAGGCATCAGCTTGGGGTCCATCTTTAGAGTTATCCCTTCATAATAACCTCCTGCCTCATACTCATCTTCATTAATAAGCCTTGGAGACCATTGTTTTGTTCCTGTGGTACCCACGTGGAAATGGGCTCTTGAGAGTCAAACCATGCAAAGAATAGAACGTGCAAGTGTTGGAGAAGAGGAGGTTGGATTTAGAGGGCGGTTCCAGCAAGTGGACAGAAGAGGGCAAGAGTGGAAAAGGGGAGAGGTGGCAGTGGCACAGGTTTCAGGGACACAGATGAATGTTCCTGCAAGCTGGCGTATGTCAACACTGGGATTTGTCTACTGACTAACTTAGGCGGAACCAGGGTCCTGGGGTAGGTCATCTGCCAGCTTGTTGATTCCAAGTTCTGCATCCAGCCGCCTGTGGCATCCCTCTGCCCCCAACTGGCCATTATGACAAGTGGTCTCAGGTTACAGAGGAATTGGGGAAACAGGGTCTGGGGCGGAGATGAGCATGATAAGCAGTAACGACCCAGGAGACTGTCAGAGGACAGCTCATTTATTGAAATAATAAACTAGCTTATGTAGCTTCAGTCAGGGGCGCACGGCTTGGGGTGGGGGTGGGGCAGGGAAATGCACCTAATTTGCCTGCGGTGTACTGGATTAAGAGCAGGCAAATGCTAACAGCACATCGGTTCAAATACCAAAGCCCAAAGTGGGCTGCTCAAATTCCAAAGCTGGGAGAGGGAGAGCTACAGGGGAGACGGACACTTTCCAGGCTTATCAGCTGGCAGAGTGCCAGTCACACGATTTTGAGGAGCCAGTTTTCTGGCTGGAAGACAGCAGCTTAAGGGACTCTAAAATGGCCTTCGTTTCTATGGAGTTGAGTGAGCCCAGGTCTGATATGAGTAGGGAGCAGTCCTACTCCTGCCATGCTCTGAGAGCTATCAGGGTATGGACAATGCTCTACCATCTGTCCTTCATCTGGCTTGGGGACCCACAGCCTCCTTAGCACAGGATCACACGCCAGGAGCTACCTACAACTTGGCTTGACCACATTAAACTTTCCACCCAAGACATGCACTTGCTCAGCTCAAATCAGACTGTCAGACGATCAACCCAAGAACAACTGAGTGGCTCTCTAAGGAACGGCTGCTGCCTGCAGCAGCCACGGAACCTGAGAGCTTGCTAGAAATGCAGGTTTAGGCCTCATGTGACTCAGAAGCTGTGGTGGTGAAGCCCTGAGGCCTAGCTTTGAACTAGCCCTCCAAAGGACTCTGATGAACCTTGGAGGTTGAGAACTATCAAAAGTGGTACCAGGATCTCACATGAACAACAGGAAACCTGAAACCCTATATTACAAGAAGAAGTATTTGTAGTATTAAGCAAGAAAGAAGAGAAACAAGGAAAGAACTCATTGGAGTAATTAAGTCATCGGGCTGGAGAGATAACTTAGTGGTTAGGAGCACTTGCTGCTCTTGCAGAAGACCCAAGTTCAGTTCCCAGCACCCATGTTAGGCAGCTCGTAATCACCAGTAACTCCTGCTCCAGGGAGATCTGATGCCTCCTGCCTTCACTAGTATCTTCACATCCCCATACATGGATATATATGCATATACATAATCTAAAAAGTAAACGTAAATCTTTAGGACTGTTGTACACATGAACTCACAGCAGCTACGGCTGCCTGCAAAAGACCTACACAAGATCAGGATTCTAGCACTGCGAAGAGAGGTACTCATGGCCCATCACTGAGGGCCTATTGACAGTTGATGGCTTCTAAGGAAGGCACAATCAGTTTTTGTTAAGGGTGCAGTCCCTAGTGGGTTGAACACACTCTAGCAGATAGCCCCATACCCATGAATATTTGGGCAGTGTAAATTGGACTCAGTGGGTTATTTAAAAAGAAAATAAAGAGGACATAAAGCTAGAAGAAGGTTGGAAGGTGTGGGGCACTTTCTGAGGGGGAGTCAGAGAGATGAGTGGGGGTAAATATTATTAAAATATATTGTGTGTGTATATATATGTATATATATATATATGAAATTCTCAAAGAAAAAATTATTTTGTTTTAGAGAAAAGTGCTTTGGCCTTCCACTGCCACTGGGACGTCTGGACAGAATTAAGGAGAATCAGTAGGTTGAGGAGATGGTTTAGTTAGTAAAGTGCTTGCCGCACAAATGTGGGGACATGGATTCAATTGCATAAAGCTGGGCATGGCAGTGTATGCCTGTAAGTCTAGCTCTGGAGAGGTAGAGCCAGGAGCATCGCTGGGGCCTGATACCAGGACAGTTCAGCTGAGTCAGCAAGCCCCAGATTCAATGAGATAGCTGCCTCAAAAAATAATGTAGAGAGATTAAGAAATACTTCTGACCTAGACTTCTAGCCCCCAGAGGAGTGCACACACATTTGCTCATACACATGCACATGTACACACTCAAATATACACACGAAAAGGATTCATAAATGATATGGAAGTAAATTACTTTTTTGTCTTCTTTAAACTACTGAAGGAAACATCTTGTTCAGTTATGACTATAGGTTGATAAATCAGAGTAGTAGCTGTGCCCATGGCTTTGTGACCAATAAGATCCAATATGTGCAGATCACTCCTGAGTGCTTGCCAAATCTTCCAGATGCTCAACACTACTTCAATCTTGTCATTGCATAGATTAATAAACGTGCATGCTGTAGAAAGACGAAGGAGAGGAAATGGAAGGAAGGGAAGAGAAGAAGGGAGGGGAAGAAGGGGAGAGAAAGCAAGGAAAGTTAGAGCATGAAAGAGCCAAGCTGTCTCTTTAAATTTAAAAGAGTTAGAGGGGGCCTGGGGTGTGACAGCAATCTGAAGACAGAGGCAGAGAATCCTGAGTTCAAGGTCAGTCTAGGTAACATAGTTGGGGTGGGCAGAGGGGAGGAAGAGGAGGAGGAGAAGGAGGAGGAAGAGAAATGGAAACAGAAAGGATAAAGAAAATGAGAGCAGGAGGAGGTGGGGAAGTGGAGAGAAGAGCCAGCTCGGAACCAATAGCTCATAGATGTTCTACTCCTGTGGAAATGCTTATTGAACACAAACACACTCACTCCCATCAGCCATCATGTCCTGTGACTGCTCTGCACCCGACAGGATGCTGAGGAATGGCAAGAACGAGGAAAACCACAAACCTTCCCCAAACTCATCTCAAGTTCATCTAATACAGCAATTGTGAACCCATCCTTCACATTCAAGCACTACCAGTAGTTATTCAACTGAAGATGGGGTGCTTGGGAACTGAAGTGTATCAGTCAGTCTGGCTATGAAACAATTTAAAGTACAGGAAGTCAATGATGACCTCCAGTGAGGTGTGTCACGTTCCCTCCCAAAGCAGTGGGGACTGATGGACTGATGCAGCAAGGTTCCAGGACAAAGGTTGCTTTCAGAATGGGGGGGGGGGAGTGGGAGCTTCTTTCCCTGCCTGGGGAACTTAAAGATGGGGGCAGTAAGGTGTCAAGCTTGGAAAAGTGGTGAAACACCATGATTAAAGCAGAGAGCATGCAGGACGTGGAGGCGCTCCCTATGGAGAGTTTACAAGGTTCCAGGCAAGTTTGAGGTTCTGGAAACCACCGAGATTGGTTTCAACTTTTTAAATGATGCATACTTCTCCAAAGAGGGCATATCAATACAGAATTAGAAACTGCCAATGTTTCCAGTCCACACATATACCAAATACTGGATGGTTCTTGGGGGGGAGGGGGGGATACCACCGGCTGTCAAGTCCATCACTCTTAAATTCTTTATGCTCTCTTGTCTCCACCCAGGGGATCTGATTTTGTGGAGGGAAAACTGGTTTCAGAAAGCCTGCAGGATTGTCTATTTATATGCAAATATAATTCTCCAGTCAGTGACCAGCCTGGGGCGCCCCCTAGAGCTTCATGGAAAGGTGTTTATTAAAAATCCAACTGTTTGCAATCTAGGCTGCAGAGAAGAGTCACCTGGGGACTGCTAAAAACGACTGCAGTCAGGCCACACGTGTGCAGGTGGAGTTCATTGGCATTTTATGCTGTGCGGCAAGAACACCAGAGCTTCATAGTGATCCGCAGATGGGACTGTGGCTCAGCACAGCCCTGGACAAGTATGCACACAGCCCTGGGTTCAATCCCCAGCTACAGGGGGTTCAAGTTGATTACCAGACTAAAGTAATTCTTGATATCGGGGGTATTATCGGGCTGGTTTATTTGTTCTTTTCCAAATTACTTTCACTGTCCTAAGGTTTCTGCATTCCCATATAATTTTACATAGCTTTAAAATTACATTTAATTGGTGTGTGTGATGTGGGGATGTGGGGGTGGTTGTCCACACATGTGGACACATTCAGATGGCATTCAAAAGACAGCCTGCAGGAGTCTAAGGTTGATTGCCTGGGTAGAAAATGCATTTACCTATTGAGCTGTGCTGACACCCCACACACCCACATTCTATTTAGAATCAGCTTAGTAACTTATTTTATAAAAATATTTGCTGGGGTTTGGGCTGTAAACCAGTTTGGGGGAGAATTATCAGGTTTACGTTATTGATTCTCTGATCCATAAAACAGTACCTGTCTCCTTTGATTTAGCTCTTCCATTTTTCTCAGCAACACTTTGCATTTCTCAATATCCAGACCTTGGAAGAACTAGACCCCTCCTACACACAAGCTGATAAAAATGTAAAAAAATCACAGCTTTGAGAAAGCAGGGCGGTTTCTTAAACAGTCAAATACATATCTGTTGCTGGATCCAGCCATTTTCTCCTAGAGTGTCTTAGTTAGGGTTTCTATTGCTGGGATGAAATACCATGACCAAAAGCCAGTTCAGGAGGAAAAGGTTTATTTGGCTTACACTTCCACATCATAGTCCATCACTGAAAGAAGTCAGGGCAGGAGCTCAAACAAGGCAAGAGGTTGGAAGCAGGAACCGATGCAGAGACCATGGAGGGGTGCTGCTTACTGACTTGCTTTCTGTAGCTTGCTCACCCTGCTTTCTTACAGAACCTGGGACCACTAGCCCAGGGTTATTCCCACACACAATGGACTGGACCCACAATGGCTGGGCCTTTCCCCATCAATCACAAATTAAGACTCCACAGACTCACCTGAAGGCCAGTATTATGAAGGCGTTTTTGCAATGAGGTTCTCTCCTCTCAGATGACTATAGCTTGTGTCAAGTTGACAGAAATCCTGCCAGCACGTAGAGAAATAAAAGCCTGTTTGCCCTCAGAACTCAGAAGCATTTGGGTGAGCCTTGAAAACTTTTATTATCTTTCTGCTCCCTGTTATCACCCCCTGAACAAGTCAGTCCTGTGAAAATCCTTGACTTGGGGTTTGATTGTCAGGAAACCAAATTTAAGAGAAACTGCAATTCCAAATATAGAGGAAAATCTGTTTTTTTCTGGGGTTAGTGGTGGTGGCCTGTAATTCCAGCCTTCAGGAGACTGAGGCTGGATGATTGTTAGTTCAATGCCAGCCTGGGCTACATAGTGAGTTTGAGACCAGTCTAGGCTGCATATAAATCCTATCAAGGTAGGACCAAGGGAAGGAAGAGAGGGGAAGAGCCAGTTATTGTTGGACTAAGAGCCTTTCTTGCATCTTTCTTTTCCTTTTTATTTTAATAATAGCCCAATACCACTGACTGGATACATATAAAGAAAAGAGGTTAATGTTAGCTCTCAATCCTGGAGGTACCAGTGGTGGTGGTCTTGTTGTTGGTGGAGTCTTAGGGTAGTGCAAGGCCAGAGAAAGGGAATGAAAGTGTGTACATATGTCGCTTGCTCCTGGTCTTTCTTCTTGCCTTTAAAGCCACCAGCATTCAGTCCTGGGTGTGCTACCAGGATCACTGTAGCTGCTCATAATCTCCTGCCAGAGACCCCTCCCTCCTATACACACTACAGTCAGGTGGTATCTCCACACGCTTAACCCCTCACAGTGAAGATGAATGGAGACTTGGGTGCACTCAAGACACATGCAGACATGAAATACACATCTTGACATTAAAAAGTAACTTGGCATACACGCTAAGAGATTCTTAGGGGTTCTGTACTGCAGAAGGGATGGCAGAAGCAGTGTTTCCTCTCAAAAAGGGTGGGGGAAGGGGTTGAAGAAAGAAAGAAACAATGAAAACAAAAGGAGGGTGGGGGCCAAAGCAAGTCATTGGGAAGCTGGCCGGGACCACGGGGAAATGCTATTGCTGTGATTCCACTGCAGTACCGATTCCATCACCATGGACCTCTGAATACCACAGCTGCATTGCTCATCTGTGCTTGGGCAGGTCAGCGTCTGGCAAAAGTCAAAGGTGACTGGGTCTCAGGCATGCTTGGGCAGAGCTGTGAGTGGGAGGATGTCAGAGCAGGTCTTGAAGACTGGCCACCTAAAGCTCGGTGATCGAGCACGTTTACTAGGATGCCCGGAAAGTGGGGTGGGATGGGAGAGACTGCAGTGCATGGGCCATGCTGGGGCAGTGCATGGGCCGTGCTGGGGCATCACGCTTCCCTCTGACATTCCACAGAAACGGTGCTGTATTTTCTCATCTGCCGGTGGGTGGGAAAGGAGTGTGAGTCATTTGGAGTAAGGATGGGGTGTTAAATCAGCATGAGGCATGGGATTCCCTTCAGGAAAGCAGAGATAAAAGTCTGGAGGGAAAACCAGCAAGCTTGACAGGAAATAAGAAAGGTCAGAAGCAGAAGCGGTCTTACTCCGGAATTAGGTCTTCATATGAGGATGACATTACCTTTCACAGTGCACAGATACACAGAGTCAAGAGGAACAAGTTATGTCGAGGCGCACTGTTATTAATACACAGAAGAGAAATACGCCTGTTTTAGAAACGCCCAGGCTAGTTACGAAGAGAACTCTCAAGGCTCAGTCCACAGTAATCAGTGATATTACAGCAGGGTAGGCGTGTGTCTTTGGAATAATGTGGTTTCTCAGAACACAGTCCCCAAGGAGTAAATTCTGGGTTCCATCCTACAGCTCTCCGTGATACTAGGGAATTGACATGTCCAACTGTAGAGCACGGCTACCATGCAGCAAAACGTTGCTCGAGGGTCTATGGATCTGCCCAAGGAAATTCTAGCTTCTGGGCGATGGGGTTGGGGAGGGGGAGCATGATGGGTGAGGCATCCCCGCCCACACTCAGAGTGATTTTTAGGCTACTTAAAGCAATTTCCTTTTCACATAAAGAGCAACCAAAGCCAGAGAAGGGTCTCCTGTGGGGAAAGGCCATCTCATTGGCAGTTGGTGTGCATAAATCTCATTTCCACAGAAATTGAAGCCTTAGTTTTAAGTTTTATGTGTTCATGGCGCCATCTTCTGGTAAGATGTGGATTTCAAATTACAAACTCAATTCTCCAGCTTTTTGTTCTTTTACACTCAAAAATTATTGAGGACTCCAAGTAACTTTTGCATAGAGCATATGTATCAATATCGGTGATATTGTAAATAATAACTTGGAAAGTGTTCATATTTATGTGTGAGAGTAACAAAATATTATATGAATGTAAATAATTTAATGAGAAGTAATATTGTTCTCCAAATTATAAAATTGGTTAAAAAAATTATATAATATGAGGCTTAAGAAAATATATCTAGATTTTTAATATCTGCTTTTACAATTCAATCTGTCTCAGTATGTTGTTGGGGGGAACTTTTTGTTTGGTTGCTTTGCTTTTATATGTTTGAGTATTTTGCTTGCACTACATGCATTCCTGGTAGCTGTGGAGGTCAGAAATGGGCATCTGATCCTGTGCAACTGAAGTTCTAGATGGTTGTAAACCACCACGTGGGTGCTGGGAACCAAACCCTTGTTCTCTGCAAGAGCAACCAGTGCTCTTTAACTGCTGGACCATCTCTTCAACCTCTCAGTTGCTTTAATCAAAATACATGAAGAAAATCCGGCCTTTTAGATAACTGAGGGTATTTTATTGTATTTGAAAAAGTGACAAGATAACTTTCTGGGATGTAGGTGCACTGTGAATCTGTAAACATATCCGTGAACTATCGCTTCTCTGTTACATTAAAGCACATTGGTCTTCTTTGGGCTTAGGGAGGATGTTCATCAGTGTGCGATTTTGTGACATTGTCTCTCCAAGGAGTTTTTTTGAGAGGTGGGGGAGGGGAAGTTTTGTAGCACTCCCACATTTTAGCATCTCACCTTACATCATACACTAGGAAAAATCCCTCTCTTGTCACCTTCAGAACATACAGTTTCCTCACCAGCCCCACATTTATGAACAGAAACAAGTCAGTGTGCACAGGAAGAGGGCCTTGGCTTCCTTCCAGCCATCCTAAGAGCAGCCTAACTGGCAGAATGCAAGCTGCACTCAAAGCTTCCACAGCAAAGAAACTGAGAAAGACTGACCTTTGACCTCTCAGACGTAGACAGTTGCTGCTTCTAGGTGCAGACTGCCGAAGTTTGTTCATGAAAGCCAGACCTAACAAGTGTCAAATTATTTCCTACCTTTTCTCCAAAAGACAGGTGATCTTCCTAGACAACCTAGAGGAAGATTTCTATTCAACCCTTTTGACTTGAAGCCAACCATGACAACAGCATTCTGTAAAGCCAGAACAAATGTCAGGGATCGTGGGCAGTGTTCACAGTCAGCAAAGCTGGTGACAATCAGGAACCCTCCTCTGGGAGTGCCCAGCATGGCCCAGTGGGGACTCCAGTTGTCCTCCAGCATCCCTCTGAAACGCTGTCCTCCTAGACTGCTTGACCGTGCTTCTTGTGAGCCAGTGTCCTACTCAGGGTTACTATTGCTCTGATGAAACACCATGACCAAACGCAAACTGGGGAGGAAAGGGGTTATTTGGCTTACACTTCCACAATGTAGCCCATTATTGAAGAAAGTCAGGACAGGAACTCAAACAGGGCAGAATCCTGGAGGCAGGAGCTGATGCAGAAGCCATGGAGGAGTGCTGCTTCCTGGCTTGCTACCTCTGGCTTGCTCAACCTGCTTTCTTATAGAACCCAGGACCACCTGCTCAGGGATAGTACCAACCACAATGACTGCGCCCTCCCTCATCAATTACAAGTTCAGAAAATGCCCTACAGCCTGATCTTATGGAGGTATTTTCTTAATTTAGGTTTCCTCCTCTCAGATGACTGTAGCTTGTGTAAAATTGACATAAAACTATCCAGCACAGCCAGGAACTCTTAAGATTACTCTTGCATTAAAAACATGGGTTAAAACATTTAAGTGTGAGAAGTATTTTCATATTGCACATCTAAGACAGAGTTTATTCAGTATGTGTTGTGGAATAGAATATTTGTTTAACTATGTAAAGATGTGTGGCATTTGTTTGTGTTGCAGAATATTTGTTTAACTATGTAATGATGTGTTGCAGTTGTTTAATTATGTAAAAATGTGTTGTTGTTTCCCCTTGCCTGCCTAAGGCACCTGATTGGCCTAATAAAAAGCTGAATGGCCAATAGCTAGACAGAGGAGGGATAGGTGGGGCTGGCGGGCAGAGAGAAAAGGGGAGCCAGCTGGAGGCTAGTCAGCTGGGGGCCCAGCAGCCAGACAGGGAGGGAGCAGGAAAGCCGGTCAACAGTATGTAGATAAGGTAAATAAGACTCAGGGAAGCACATAGATTAATAGAAATTGGTTAATTTAAGTTTTAAAGGCTGGCTAGAAACAAACGTAAGCATAATTAATAGTAAGTCTCCATGTCATGATCTGAGGGCTGGTGGTCCTAGACAGCCTGCTCCAAGTATGTCTAAGACAGACATTGGAGTAGTTTCACATAGTATCTTTTGGAAATTTTTGCCCCATTTATTTGACCTGGAGAGATTCTGAAGCAATTGGTCAGTCTACTGATCCCACTGTGAAAAATGCTATTTTAAGCCATAAAATCCAGACCCCACAGTTCAGGATTGCCTACAAAGCAATTTCTAAGGTGAATGTCAGCTCTCTGTGCCTGTTCTGCAGCTGTCCCCTGGCACAACCAGACAGAGGGACTGTGACATCCTCTGCAACAAAAGGAGTCATTGTCCTCCCAGACTGGGCTAAAATTCATCCCTACTTTTCTACTTTGTGGTTAAATTACTAGTGCTTTGTTTCATCCAGTTCCTTCCTGTTGGCTGAATGCAGTTTGTATACATAAGGTAGAGTGAGAATCACCGTTTTCTCTGTGCTATTATATGGTTCTTTTGAGCTGTTCCTGTGTTATGGTTTGAACATTCAATTTTTGAAGGTCCCTTGTAGGACCCACCGGTGTTATTGATCTGCTTGCCATGTTGTTAGCCAGAGCTATTTGATTTGAAAGTTTATCGTTGTTCAGTTTATTTTTACATTAGTAAGAACATATTCTTTTCATTGCTGTTTCTCTTAAGATATTTTCTGGCTATTTCTATTGATTCTTTTTTCCTCCAAATGAACTTGAAGATTAAGTAAATATTGACTTTGCCTTCTTTTTGCTTTAAGCTTGGCCATAGAAATTTTTTCTAAAGATTTATTTGCTTTTACTTTATGTGCTTGGGTGTTTTGCTTGGAAGTATTTGTGTGCATCATGTGCACGCAGTGTCTTCAGAAGCTAGAATTCCCTAGAACTTGAGTTACAGACAGTTGTGAACTACCAAGTGGGTTCTGGGAACAGAAGCCAGGTCCTCTGGAAGAGCACCAGTGCTTTTAACTGCTGAGCTGTGTCTCCAGCCCCAACAAACAGGCTTTTCACTCTGTTGGTTGCTCCTTGTCATTCTGAACCCTTTCCTTCTGTGCCCTAATCTAAGAGTAACATTTCACAAAATACAAATAAGTCTACCTCTTTTGTCATTAAGACCTTCTGTTAGTCCCTTTTCCTCCAAAGGAACAGACTTGTTTTGCATGGTTCTCCATCCTCTCTTTCCTCTGTCATTTAATCTTGGTTTATCAACATGACTGGCTTGAGAAAAACAAAGCACAACTGAGTGTGTTCACGAGGAAGTTTCCAGAGAGGGTTAGTGTGGGGGTCAAGTACTGAGTGGGAAAGACCCACCTGGGTGTGAGCATCACCAGGCAATAGACTGGGAGCCCAGATAGAGCAGAAGCATGCAATGTGTGGGAAGCTTGTGTGTGTATGTGTGTGTGTGTGTGTGTGTGTGTGTGTGTGTGTGTGTGTACATGTGTGCAAGCACACATCACTTCTTGAATGGATGCATTTTGGCCAGGAATTGTTTGTTTGATGCTGCTGTTGCCTATAGACATTGGACCCAAGACCCAGTTTTTAATTACAACTAGATAGATAGATAGATAGATAGATAGATAGATAGATAGATAGATAGATAGATAGATGATAGTCCTCTGGTGATCTCTAAATTCTCTCTTTCACCTTAAAATAAAGGCATTGAACACAGACTTCAATACTTAACTGTTTTTTTTTTAAATCAATTTTTGAAAACCCTATGTATCTCCTTATCCTCTAAAAGAAGATACTTATTTTTCTTCAGTACAATCCTGTAAGATAATATAGTGTTCACAATGCCATCCAGACGATGCCTTTCTGAACCTTTATTGACACTGCTCAAATATTCAAGTATAGCTTTGCATGCTGCCACCATCAATCAACAGAGATTTTTTCATCACTCTGTCTTGGAAAACAGCAACAATATATCTAAAGGTGTCGGGGCAAGGTGCTGCCCATCTTTGCTGTCAGTTTCACATGACTATTTAGCAAAACAACAACAGAAGGAATCCCACTCCCACCCCCAGTGCCTATCATTCCTGTGGAGCAGGCCTCGCATCCAAACAGAAACCAGTTAGTTACCTTCATAACTTTTATGCCATTATGGCACTAGTGGTCCCATCTTGACCAGTGACCTCTTCCGGCTTCTGATGACAAGTCAGTATTGTATCATAGAAGATCCAGGACTGGCTAGACTATGACTTTGTTGCCCTAGCATCCTCCATAGTACCATCTGGCACCGTGTAAGGTAGCCTAAAGAGGGATAGCTTCCTTGTCAGTCAGTTTGTTTCTCTATGTCCTATATCCAAAATAAATGATGCCTTCAGCAGTAGGTCTTACCATCTAGTTTTAGTAGGCAACCAAAAGCAATAGTTTGTGTTGTCTTGGGTGCCCCTGGGGCCCTCCTAACCAATAGCTTGTAGGAAGTTATAGCTTATAGGAAGCACCTGGGCCAGGTGCTAAGATTTTCCTTCCTATCTTCTGGGAACAGTAGTGTCCAACCCTGCAGGGTACTTTAAATATATTTTTTTTTCATCTAGCTCACAAAAACTAGTAGATCTCAAAAAGCTTCTTCATCTAGTTTTAGTTTTGAAATAACCTAATCCCAACCCACTCATCTCCTCAATTTCTATTTTCTATTTAGCTTTTGTATGGTGATATCTTATTTGTACTGAAATGTTATTTTAATTTTATGTTAATAAATAAAGTTGCCATGGGGTCAGAGCTATTAGAGCCATAGCAAGAGCGTGATGGTTAGAAGAGCTAGGTAGATTTCTGTGTGTTCAGGGATACAGCCAGTATTGGAGACATATGTCTTTAAGACCTGGAGGGCGGTACTTACAGGCAGTGATGAGGCAGTCATGTGGTTGGGTTTAGAACCAATGAGAAGGCAGAACAGAAAGACTATTTAAACACAGACAAACAGGAAGTAGCTCTCTCTCGGGGAAGTTAGGAGCACTGCAGGAGGTAAGATTTTATCTCTGAGCTCTGACCTCTCGGCTTTCTCTTTTACATTGGCTCTGTGTTTCTTATTTGATTGGTTACATCTACACTTTTGTCCTAAAGATTTTCCCCATAATTCCTAAAGGAAGATTTAACATTTTTCTAGCATTTATAGCACTTATTTTGGTTTGGACATTGAATGTTGAGATTATCCAGTTAATCACATTTTCAAATGAATTATGAAGACAAAAAATAAAGTTATTTGTCTCCTTTCCAATTTATTATATTTCAACTCTGTTAAAAGACCAAATGTATCATTTATTTAAGATATGAACATGTAAATTAAGCTTCTTGGTGTTGGATACTTTGAAACTAAAAATCAATAAAAATAAATAAATAAAGGTCAGGATTATCTTAACATAGCACTTCCTCTTAAAATTACAACATGACAGTATTTTTTTAAGGAATGAGACATTTTATTTGGCATTATGAAATAACTTTCGAGGAATGTATTTCATAATTTTACTATATTTTATAGTTTATATTACAAATTAGGAGAAACAGTACATCTGCCTATCTCCCTATCTAGTCCTCTTTTTTATCCCCTCACTCACTGTTGGACAGTTAGGTTTTCTGAGTTATGACTACTGTGAACAATGCCACAACCATCATGGAAGTATGGTTACCTCTTGAAGATTCTGACTACAGTTCTTTTGGATCCAGATGTGGTATGGCCAAATCATAAAACAATTCTGGTTTAACATTATGGGGAGCTTCCATACTGTTTTCCACAGTAGCTGTACCATATTACATTCCTACCAACATTATGCTTGAGTTCTAGTCTTTTCAGTTCTTATTATCTTCTACTATTTGATAATGGTCATTCTAATAGGTGCGAAATGATATCTCATTGAAATCCTATTTCTCACTTGCCTGGTGGCTAATGACAGTGAAATAATTTCATATACTTGTTGTCTATTTGTGTGTCTTCTCTGATGAAATATCTATTAATGTCCTTTGACATTTTTAATGTTACTTGGCAATTTTTTTTGGCTAATGTGTTCCCTATGTGTTTTATGTACTGACCCCATTTCAGATATGTGGTTTGTAAATATTTTCTACAGTACATATATTTCTTTTCTTTTTTTTTTGTGGTTTTTTGAGACAGGGTTTCTCAGTGTAGTTTTGGTGCCTGTCCTAGATCTCTCTCTGTAGACCAGGCTGGCCTCGAACTCGTAGAGATCTGCCTGGCTCTGCCTCCCAAGTACTGGGATTAAAGGCGTGCACCACCACCGCCAGGCAGTATATAGATTTCTGTTAACTGTGTTGACTGGCCATTTTGCTGCATAGAAGGTTTCAGTCTTCTGCCAATCCACTTGCCTAGTTTTTATTTTGTTGTCTGGACTTTTAGTGTCCTATCCAAGAAACATTGCCAAGACTAATGCTAGAAAGCTCCAAGAGTTTTATAGTTTCCGTATTTAATTAATACACTTATTTGAATTTTGCTCATGATAGAAGATCAGCTCACTTTCATTGTTTTGATTATATATATCCTCATGTCATCTGTTGGAGACAATCCTTTTCCCACTATTATCTTAGTATCCCTTGTATTTGACCATACAATCATGGGTAGACTTCTAGGCTCTCTCTTCCTTTCTGAAATGGATAGTGGCCTGCAGTTTCTATTCTGGTATTTTGGTATATTAGAATAATGCTGGCCTCATGAAACCAGTTTAGAAAGAAGTATTACTCTTCTAGATGTTGGTGTGTGTACATGTGTGTGTATTTGAGAAACACCAATATTGTCTTACCTTTAAATATCTGCGGGACCTCTCCAGGTAAACCATCCGCTCCTGTGCTTTTCCTTCTCAAGAGGTTGTTCATCACTAATTTAACCTCTTCAGAAGTTACATACTATCTTGATTTCTTTTTCTGTTGCTGTGATAAAATATTCTGACAATTGACTTAAGGGAGAAGAGGGTTATCTAAGCTCAGTTCAAGGTATAGTCCATAATGGTGGGGAAGTCGAGGCAGTCCCACTCTCCACAATCAGGAAACAGAGGCGTGACTGAAAGCCAATGCTTATAAGCCTATTTTGATTTATGTAGTCCCAATGTGGGGATGCTCCCGCCTACAATTAACATGAGTCTTCCCACATCAATTAATGCAATCAAGGCACTTCCCTATAGGCATTTCTCGTGAGATTCAAGATCCTAACACACTAACAATTAATACTAGCCATCATATGGGTCTTTTCAGATATACGGGTTTTTCAGTATTTGGCCTTAGTAGGTTGTATGTTTCCAAAACATCTGTTTCTTCTGGCTTGTCCATTGGTGTATTGGTGTATAGTTGATTTACATAATCAGTTGTAATTTTTCTCACTTTCAAATTTATGGACTTGTCTTCTGTCTTACTCTCTTAGTCTAGCTAATAACTTGTCAATTTTTCATAGGAAACATAATTTTCTTGATTTCTCTATTATCTTTCTATTTTCTAGGTTGTATATTTCTGTTGTGAACCTTATTTTGTTTCATCTTACCAGATTGGGGCTTAGTTTACTCTTCTGGATTTCTGAAGTAAAATGCATGTTGTTGATTTGAGGTATTTCTTCTCTAACATAGGCAGTTACCACTTCAAATAATCCTGCTAACATTTCTCAAGTTTCTTCAGACTTACATTGTGACCTAACGTGATCTGTTCTGGAGAGCATTCTGTATGCACAAAGAAATGTGTATTCTGCTGCTATGAGCTGTTTTATGTGTCTCTGTGATGGACATTTCTAAGTAGCCCAAACTAGGAATACAAAGTAAATATCAACTTTTGTTTCTAAGTCCTGACTGATCTCTTACAAGTCTGTCTATAGCATTTTTAAAACATCTCTGCTTTCGTTTAAAGATTTTTATCTTTATTATGTGTATGTACATGTGACTGAAGATGCTGGATCCCTCTAGAACTAAAGTTACAGTTGGTTGTAAGACACCCAATATGGATGGTGGGAATCAAATTCTGGGTTTTTGGAAGAGAAGTATGTGCTCTTAATTACTGAGCCATTTCTTTTCATATGCAGGTTTTTCTTTTACTTTTCTTTCTTCCTTTCTTTTGACCTCCCTAGCCCTCCCTCTCTCTTTTTTTAAAAATTTTGTGGGCTAAAGAGATGGCTCAGCAGGTAAGAGCAATTGCTACTTTTGCAGAGATTCTGCTCCCAGTACCCACATCAGACAGTTACAGCATGTAACTCTAGTTCTAGGGACCAGATGCCCTCCACAAGCAATGCGTGCATATGGTACACATACAGATAAGCAGGCATACACACACATAAACAAGTTTATAAAAACACATAATTTTTTAAAGTTTTGCTTTCCAAACTATTCCCAAGAGTAAAAGTTCTGCCCAATGACAGTTTCCTGATTAAAAGATCCTCAGCTAAGTTTCCTGATGAATTTTGTACATAAAGAGCATAGGTTTTGACCATATCTTGCTTACTGGGTATGTAAAGATGTGAGCACCCCAGGCAAGAAAACAGGAAGCCATCTTTCCTTTCTAGGTGTGGCACCACTACCACGTTACACAGGCATTACAACTATGCAAGAGCCAAGCAAGAGGCTTCTGATCCTTCGACCAACTTTGTAAGACCTGTAGGGAGCACATAGCCTTCCTCCTCCTCAATTTCAGGCCTCCAGCTCTGCCCATTTGACCATGAATTTCATGAGGTTTGAATAATCAGAAGCCACTTCACCAGCCACACATATCAGTCTTCTAATGTAGCTCCCGTGCAGAGATTCTGATTGGATACCAGACAGAATTCCTGATTTTGTTTTCCAATCATTTATTCTTTACTGTGTCTGGGAAAAGAGTGAGCCCTGACTGTCCTTTATTTGTGACCAAGTTTAATGATGTATGCTGTTTTGTGTAGTTTAATAAAGTATTATTATTTAATAGTATTTATTAGTATTAAACTACTTAATACTTTATTAAACTACACAAAACAGCATATTTGTTGTTTTATGTTGTTGTTGTATTTTTCTAACAATTTACATGTATTTCCCCACTTTAATTCACAGTCATTTCTACTACTATTACCATCCTAATCATTATACTTTCCTTACTAAAGAGGAAACAGCTGTGCCATATAAAGGTCCCACACAGCTGGTAGGTGAGGAGACAGACTCAGTCCTAGAGTCTAGATCTGGAACCTGGAGGTTTGCTGTCCTAACTGCTCTTCAAGAACTTCAGCCTGTTTACTGAGGGAGACACAATGAAAATCACAATTCACAGAGTATGCCAGGGCAGACAGAGTAGAAGTTTGTGGTAACACTTGGTTGCTCAGGAAGCTGGGAAATGTGTTAATAGCAGACCTGAGATAGGGACTTTAGCAGAAGTACTTTGTCTGGAATGTGGTCCCAGAATAATGAAGTGGGTGAGCATGGAAAGGAGGCTTCTGGGCTTCTTGCTGAACTGTGTAATGAGGTTTGGTCCCATAGGGATTCTCGAGGGACCTTATGGAACACAGCTCACTATTACTCCATCCAAAGAAGGAGAGTTTAAGACATTCATCCATTCATCTACCAATCTTCTCTTGATATTGACCAAGCATTGGCCCCAGGGCAGTTGCCTCTGCTTATCTAGATTGTGCTGACCATAGCTTGTTTCCTGTAGCTTCAGAGAAGAATAGTGGAACTCTACACACTTTTTTTTCATCTTATTTATTTTTCTATTATCAGCTTAATACAGTACAAATTCTTATCCTAATAGTGAAATGTTTCACTGAAGCTTGCCCAGTGATTGAGTAAAACCAAAACTTATTATAAATCACTGTCATCCTAGGGTCCCCCCTGCCATGTAACCTCCCTGGTTCTGGGGGTTGCAGTCTGATTGTCCTTTGCTTTATATCTAGAATCCACTTATGAGTGAGTACATAGCATGTTTGTTCTTCTGGGTTTGGGTTACCTCACTCAGGATGATATTTTCTAGTTCCATCCATTTGCCTGCAAATTTCATGCTGTCATTGTTTTTTCTCTGCTGAGTAGTACTCCATTGTGTATATGTACACATTTTCTTAATCCATTCTTCGGTTGAGGAGCATCTAGGTTGCTTCGAGGTTCTGGCTATTATGAATAATGATGTTATGAACATAGTTGAGCATGTATCTTTGTGGTATGGATCAGCATTCTTTGGGTATATGCCCAAGAGTGGTATGGCTGGGTAGATTGATTCCCAGTTTTCTGAGAAACTGCCATACTGATTTCCATGGTAGTTGTACAAGTTTGCATTCCCACCACAGTGGAGGAGTGTTTCCTTTGCTCTGCATCTTCCCCAACATAGACTGTCATTAGTGTTTTTGATCTTAGCCATTCTGACAGGTGTAAGATGGTATCTCAGAGTCATTTTGATTTGCATTTCTCTGATGACTAAGGATGTTGGGGACTCTACACATTTGATGCATGGACCTGTCTTCCTTGACTATATGGAGCTTGGAGGACTGCGGAGGACTAGCATGGAGCAGCACAGACTTCTGTAACATCTTCATTCAGAGTGGTCAGTTGTGGTGATATTTTAATTGTGCTGAAATGTGATTTTATTTATATGTTAATAAATAAAGTTTGCCTAGAGATCAGAGGTCACATAGAGAGGTCACATAGCAAGCCATAAGCAGAAGTCCAGTGGTGGTAGCCCATGCCTTTAATCCAATCACATGGCAGGCAGAGTCTATGTGTGGTCAAGAACACAGCCAAGCATGGTGATACAAGCCTTTAATCCCAGTACCAACCACGGAGACCTGGAGGTCTGTATAGACAGTCAGTGATGAGGAAGTCATGTGGCTGGGCTTAGAGCCAATGAGAAGGCAGAACAGAAAGTCAACAAAAACACAAAGACAGGAAGAAACTCTCTCTGGGGAAGCAACGGAGGTGAGGTGGTAATATAAGGTAGTAGTGGCTCTTCGATAGTTCTCTGTATTTGGCTCTGTGTTTCTTATTTAATAAGACTGTTTAGAAATTCATCTACAGTCAGTGCACTGATAAGATGCAGGAACTTGCTGTCAATGGAAGACAGAAAAAATCAGAGGTGAAGTCAGTTGGTGATCTCTGTCAAATACTCCTTCATCGTTATCATTAACTTTTTTTTTTCTCAAGGAAGTTGACAACAGAGGCTCTGAAGTCAATACCATGTAAAGGTTAGGGGCAGGATGGCACTAAATATTTTTGCCAATTGTGTCTACAGGAAAAGACTTCATGCCATCCAGAGGCTTGCTAAGCCACAGTTTTTCCTTCTTGTTGTCACTTGGACCTGTGATGCGTTTGATAGACAATGTGTCTTCTCTACTACCTTCCCTTTTATGAATAAAAGCTGACAGGCTCTTGTTAAGTGCTGACCTCTAAAGGGAGATAGGAGAGTTAGTTATTTTTGCCCAATAAAATCGTTCTTAAACTTAGTAGTTTAAAGTGACAGTTTGCCAATGAACTTGAAAATTTGTAGTTGCTGTATGGACTGATGATCTTTGTTTCATGGAGCATACATGGACCAGCAAAGGGCTTGGAGTTGGAGTCTTCTGTAGCCTCCCTTGCTCATATAGCTACTGCTGAAGTTATTGATGGTGCTTGTGTTAGGGTTCTTATTGCTGTGAAGAGACACCATGGCCAAGGCAACTCTTATAAGAAAATATTTAATTGAGGGGGTTCGCTTAAAGTTTCAGAGGTTCAGTTCATTATCATCTTGGTGGGAAGCATGGTGGCATGCAGGCAAACATGGTGCTAGAGGAGCAACTGAGAGCCCTGCATCTTGCAAGTAACAGGAAGCCGACTGTGTATCATACTGAATGAAGCTGGAGCAAAAGAGACCTCAAAACCCACACCTACAGTGACACACTTCCTCCAACAAGACCATATCTACTTCAACAAGGCCACACTTCCTAATAATGCCACTCCCTATGAGATTATGGGGGCCAATTACATTCAAATTATCACAGTGCTCAAAGCCAGCAGTCAACTAGGACCCCCGTGAATCCAGAAGCCAGAAAAAAAAAGATCTTTCTGTAACCGGAGGCAGGATTCCAAAGATCAGTGGTCTCACAAAATCCAGGGAACAGTGTTTTGCCCTCTTTGGTTTGTCCTTGGAAATCCAGTAAATCCACATCAATAAAACTGAGTGGAATGGCACACACCTATAATCCCAGAACTGGGTAGGGAGAGGCAGGAAGATAAGAACTTCAAGATCACTCTCAGGTTCATAAGAAGTTCAAGACCAGCCTGGACTACATGAGAATGTGTCTCAAAAGAAAAAATGATTATGTAGTTTGACAGAACTGTACTTGGATGATACAACTTGTCATAGAGAGCATGGGTATGAGATTTAGATGGTCTGTGCTGTCTGTCTGTCTGTCTGTCTCTCTTTCTCTATGTCTCTCCCCCTCTCTCACTGTCTCCCCTGTCTCTACCCCCACTCTCCTTCCATCCCTTTCACCCCTTTTATCATTGATTGTGTTTCTCATTTAACCTATTTGAACCTGTGAGCTTCCTGCTGCCTATAGTCTGACCTTGGAAAGGACTGCTTATCTCTCCATAGCCCAGGCAGGCTACATGAGGTGTCGGGCTTTATTTAGTTCTTTTTAATGAAGTCTTCAGAGCTCCGAGAGCTATAAATCATGAGCTGAAAGGTTGGACTTTGTGCTTAATGGTCATGCTAAGACAAAATGCCTTCCTCTTGGGTTTCAGCAAATTATTAGCTTGCACTAGAGATTTTACCACTCAGCAGTTTCCAAAGTTTTCTCTGTAATAACCCTTACATCCTATTAGTAAACTTTGTGGATCTCATCCCTACCCTGCCATGTTTCAAAATAAAGAGGTGTATATTATCCTTCTGATTACTTTGGAATAATTAATTTTTTTCAAGAGTCTGCTTGTTAAGATTTTTTTTTCCTTTAATGGTGGCAATCTGTCCAATGTCCTTCACTTTAGAACACCTGTCCTAGGTGTTAGACATGTTGACTGAGCATGAATCACATGTATGGCATGGACCTAGCAACAGCAAGTGCACTAGTTACTTTTCTTGTGGTGGGACAAGATGCCTGACCAAACAACTTAAAAGAGGAGTGATTTTATTTCAGTTCCCAGTAAGAGGGGGTGGAATCTGTGTGGTGGGGGAAAGCATGTCAGTGAGTGTGTAGCACTGCTTGCTCACATCTTCCTGGATCATACTGCATAAAGTATGGGTGGAAGGTAAGCCCGGCTATAATTTGGGAGGCATGCCCTCCAGGGACCCACATGTTTCAGTAATGTCCTGCCTCCTAAAAGGTCTGCAACCTTCCAAAAGAATGCCACCAGTTGGTAGTGATAGTTCCATCACAAGTCTATGGGGACCATTTCGTATATAAACCCAAACATTCCACTTCTAGACTCTATAGGCACATGACCCCCACCTCCTAATGTAAAATGTATTCATTTCACACAATCTTACTTCAAAGTTCCTCATAGTCTTAGTATTTTTCAACACTGTTAAAAAGTCAAAATGTCTTCTGAAACTCAAGTCTCTTAGCTGTGAGTACCTGTAAAATCAGAAAGAAAGTTACAAACTTCGAATATCTAATAGCATAAAACAACCATGCCATAGGGTCTCCTGGGGTCTCAGAGGAGAACAAAGATTCTTCCAGGAACTGGATTAGAATCTGTTCATGTTATAATCCAGCAAAGGATCTGCATGCATTCTGCTCATGTCTTGAGATTTAACTGGGGATGAATTCAAAAGCAACGGTCTAAGGTATTTAATGGAGACGATTTCAAGTCAGTACAGTGTCCAGGCTGTGGCACAGCTGTGGCTAACTTCTCTGAGACATAACTGTAGTTAGTGCAAAATTGGAATGGAAGGATGTAAAAATAAAATAAGTGAATTTAAGTTTAGAGCCAAGGGAATGGAAGCACAGCAATGAGAAATAGACCAAAGTAAAACTGAAACACAGCAAATACCAAATGCTGCGGCTCTGTGTGGGACATATGGGGATTATGAAGACATCGTCTGCACTCAAACACACCTGAGTAGCCCCTGCCCCTTTAGCTCTACTGCCTCTTTGTTGGGCTGGGTCCACTCAGTAGCTAAGTGGACGTTCTTTCCTGAGCAGGTATCCCACATTTCTGGAATCTCCCAAATCCTGGCTATCCACTGTAACTTAGATTTCTATTTCAGGGCTTCTCTCAATGACTCTATCTATGCAGGGAATCTGGCTCTGCTGTACACGGCATGGACTAGCCTAGGTGCAAGCTTCCATATCTACACATTTACACCCTTGCATGCCTACAAGCCACCACACAGAAACAACACCAAGTTCTGCCGCTAGTTTGAATGTAGCCTGGCCCCCGTTCATCACAACTGCTGCACCTGCTGTGTACTTAGGCATCTAAACCTGGGAAAACACATCCATTGGGGGTTGTTTTCAAACAGGGAACACTTGTGGTTGCACTCTGTTCAAGCAATTTCCTTTCTCGTTTATGTCCATATAGTCTTTAGTAGACGGGGTCTGGCCCTCAAAGCACATTTCTTATTGGCCCAGTACAGAGTGCAAGGTTCCTCTTTAATTTCACTCATCTAATAGTCAACACTGCATTGTCTACAGCCACTTTGTCCCTAACTTTAAATTTGCCTGCATTTCCTTCCTTGCCAAATTTCATAGTCTTCACACCTTTCTGACCCACTTTCTGCTCTCCTTCACTGTGAATATGGCTGAGAGCAGAGGCGGAAAGCATGTTGTAGCCTGAATGCTATGATGTCTCACAAATTTCCTCTGAAAGCAAATTGGTGCATGATTTTGAGCTATTCCTGACCCCAAATTTCAGGAAATGGGCAGAACGCAACAAGATCTGCTTACCATCAGTGGGCTGTAATCCAGACGCCAACAGAATCCTGTTCTCCACTGAAACCTCATGAGAAAGTTTTACTGTCCTTGTTTCTATAAGCATTCTGGCCTTCTTAAATCCCACCAGGATGTCTGTGAAAGTCTTTTTACCAACACTCTAAGGCTTCTCCAGCCCTAAACAAACTTCTTTCACATTCCTTCCACAAACCAGTGCCAAATGCTTAAGAACCACTAGGTCAGATGTATCATAGGAAAGGATAACAAACAGTACCAGTTTTCTTTGTGAGCTACTCTTCTTTTTTTCATTGTTGTTACAAAATACCTGACAGAGAACTAGAGAAGAAATGATTTATTTTGGCTCATTCTTTAAGGTGATACTGTCCATTGGCACTAAGCTTGTATTGCCTATGTTGTGGGAGAAGGAATCTCCAGATGTGACTCCATAGTAACAGGCTTGTTGTGATTGCTTGAATGAGAATATCATATATTTGAATGTTTGCCAGTTGGTGGAACTGTTTAAAAAGGAATAGTAGGTGTGGTTTGTTGGAGGAGGTGTGTCACTGGGGGTGGACTTTGAGGTTTCAAAGGCCCATGCCATGCCCAGCCTTTCTCTCTCTCTCTCTCTCTCTCTCTCTCTCTCTCTCTCTCTCTCTCTCTGTGTGTGTGTGTGTGTGTGTGTGTGTGTTGTGTGTATGGATCAAATGTAAGCTCTTACTTACTGCTCCAGTGCCATATCTGCTGCCTGCCACCCTGCTTCTGACCATGATGGTCACGAACTCACCTTCTGAAACTGTAAGCAAGCCTCCAATTAAATGCTTTCTTTTATAAGTTTCCTTGAGCATGGTTTATCTTTGCAGCAATAGAAGAGTAAGTAAGACAAGTTGTAGTCAGAGGTTTTCCTGTGTCCCACCCAACCGGTTGTTGAGACAAATCTCTCTCACTCATGTCCCCCAAATAAACACACACAGAGACTTATATTGATTACAAACTGCTCAGCCTTTTTTTTTTTTTTTATTCGAGACAGGGTTTCTATGTGTACTTTTGGAGTCTGTCCTGGATCTTGCTCTGTAGACCAGGCTGGCCTCAAACTCACAGAGATCCACCTGGTTCTGCCTCCTGAATGCTGGGATTAAAAGCATGCACCACTGACACCAGGCTACTGAGTAGTTCTTGCATTTAAATTAACCCATAATTCTTATCTATGTTTAGCCACATGGATTGGTACCTTTTTTCAGTTTTGCCTTGTCAACTTGCTTCCTCTGTGTCTGGCTGGTGACTCCTGACTCAGCCCTTCCTCTTCCCAAAATTCTCCTCATCTGCTCACCCCACCTATACTTCCTGCCTGGTTACTGGCCAGTCAGCATTATATTAACAACCAATCAGAGCAACACATATTCACAGCATACAGAATTACATCCCACAGCAACAAGTGTGTAGTACTGCTTGCTCACATCGTGGCAGACCAGTAAACAGAGAGTGAAGCACAGGCTGGAGTCAAGGACATACTAAAACCTGAAGGTTTGCCCATCACCAGTGACCCACTTTCCCCATTTCCTAATGGTCACAAAATGTCCTGAAATAGTACCACCAGCTGGAGACCACTGAGCTTATAGATAACAATTACCTATCCAACCATGTAGCAAGCTTATCAGTTAGAAATTCATATGGCTGCAAGGACCAGAGTCTCAGAAACACCTGCCCTAAATCTCAAAGAAGAAAAGCATCCATCAAATATACCTTCCTATGTTATTTCTATGCCACGTAACAAATTCAAACAAGTCTCTGACACAGTTGTATTAAGTCAAGTGGGAATGAAAAATGGTGATGGCATTTGGAGGGCATAGCCATACCATAGCACTTGAGAAACACCAAAGACACACCCATTTCTTCATTCGTGTAGTCAAAGAACAGGTGGGTATTGTCTGGAACAAGTTCAAAGCATGGGTGCCTTCACATACAGGGGACTTTGGGGATACTGAAAGGCTTCTCAAATCTGAGTACTGTCCCCACTTCTCACTGGGCTCTGCAGTTCCTTCCTTTGACGGAATGGCACTGTGCAGTGTACGTCTATGAAATGTGTTTTCTAAACCCAGAACAGGATCAAGAATCACAGCTCTAGTGTCCTCTGCCTATGCTCCTAGAAATGAGATCCAACTGAAAAATCTTACCAGCTATGACTATGTGGACACTGAGTTGCTCAGAGGAAGCTGGTGTCGCACAAAGAACAGGACATTCAGTTGAGTCTTGCTGGAGATGAGGAGACTGTCACTTCCAACAAATGTATAACTTTCTTCCTGATTAAATGGAGGCTGCACCCAGGGCAAATTAATGTTCCCTTTAATTGTAAGTATGTATTTGCACTTAAAACCAAATGTTTCAAAACCAACATGAAACTTTTTGTTGTTTTTGCTTTGTCTTGAGTCTAGATCTTGCTGTGCACCCCGAGCTAGCCTTGAGTTTGTGAACTTCTTGTCTCTGTTTCTGAATAGCTGACGGAAGAAGCAAATATCCACTTGGAACCAGTTTCTCTTTTATGAAAAAAAAAATCTGATTTCAAGTCTGTTTTATCTTTCCTGTTATATTTGGGCTTGACCTTTAAGCAAAGACCTTGCTTAACCTGGAGGCCATTTTCTCAGCTTCCTGACTTGAGAAAAATGTTCTCTTTCTGTTGAGTTCTAAGGAATTAAGTAAATGTTTGCCTAACCTTTGCTTCGAGCATAATCTCGCCTTTTAATAAAGTACACCCAAAAGGCTGCTCTACAAGTCTGTCACAGCTCTGAGCCGTGTTCCTACCAGGAAGTGGAGGAATTAAAGAACTGTCTTGTTTGAATAGTAAGTTCTGTGTGATGAGTCCGAAAGTGAGGGCAGGCTGGGAATGGCAAGAAGCTATGAATATAGGGTAGGGACAAGTCCTATAGCATCTTAATGCGGTGATGTGAGCTTGCAGGGAGTTGGCCATAGGCAGTTTGGAGGGCTTCCACTGCCATGGGAAGAGCCTAGGAATAGCCTGGGAACAGCCTGAGAAAGCTGAGCCTTCGGGAAGAGAAGTGTGTTGCTCTCACCTTTCCCCTTGTTTGACATAGGTAGGGTACTATGATGTGGGAACTCAAGAGGGAAGTCCCACCTCTTTGCTACTGTACCCTCTAGGATCTTTTTTCCCAGATGGAAGAGTTTTAATAATTATTGGTCAGTCTGAGCCACCCACTGGCTAGGGCTTGGAAGCTGTGTTGCCACTTGTACCTTTGAATGCTAAGCTTTCTCCCAGGCTCAGACCCCTGTAGAGGTCCTGCTTGTTAGGGACCAGAAAAATCTTGCTGTTAGTCTTGGGTTTTGTTGTTGTTGTTGTGTTTTTTTTCAATAAATAGGCTGTGAAAAAAATAATAAAAGGATCAGAGTGCAAAAACTTCTTTTAGGGAGTGAGTGTAGAGATCATCAGTAGGAGATCAGGAAAGGAAGGCAGGGAGGAGAAGAAAATCACAAAGAATGGGTTTGATGACAAGATGGTTGTCATGTGTTCAGTCTTAATTAGGGACATCTGGGAGACAGTGGGAACTACACAAGCAAGCCAGGCCCTTCCAGGGTGGGTATGATCCTGTATTACACAACACCCCCCACCAGTCATTGGCTACTTACTCCTGGGAAGGGGTGGGTGGAAAATCCCACACATTTGCAGATTGCCTTGAAAAGGTAAACTTGAGTGGCCTGATAGGTAATTAGGCACAGACACAGTGGTGTGGAGCAGGTTTCAATAACACCTACTACCCTTTCTATTCTTTTAACTTTTCTATACAAAATCAGGAAGGTTAATTATTGATCTTCATGGCTAGTTGAATTCTATTCTACATGTCAAATGACCTAGATTCAAGCAACTTGGACCTGGGAAATCCATATAGACTTCTCAGTCTAAGCCAAGTTCTCCACTCTAGCCTTCGCTACAGGAACCCTGGATTGAGAGATGGAGGCTTTTGTATGCTTGCCTAATGGTCAAGATGCTATTTTTATCACCCACTTGATTATTTTACCCTGTAGATATCTTCTTTATTTCCCTCCAAGTCTCAGGACTGAAGAAGTCAACAAATGCAGGACTTAGCAAACGCTAACCCAAATTCCAACTGTTACCATGTCCTGTAGTCATGCTTTACAGGCCTGTTTCTCAGGGTTCATTCTAGAAAACAATATAATGTCACCTGAGGACATGAGGCTGTAATTCATTAAAATTTAAATTCAATAGCAAGTCAAAAAAATCATGTCAGCTTTACTCAAGCTATGAACAGTAACAACTTAGATTATAGCAAAAAATGAGTAGATTTTATCCAGCCTTTATCATATATGCTTTGAGCATATAAAAAAGGAACACATTTCAAATGAGGCATTAGGTCTCCCCTTCTCCCCCTTTCCCTCGTCCTCTTTCTGTCTCTGACAGGATCTGGATATGTAGCCCAGGAGGGTCTCAAACTCAAACTCCCTAATCATAAGACTGTAGGTGTACCACCATGCCCAGCTGCATATCTCTTTTGAATTTGCTCTTCTCGTGTATGGGAATTGGTTGATAGATTTCTCCCTTTCCCAGAACTGAAGCCTGGGCTTCAGAATATATTGCACATTTTGTAATAATATTTAAATAATTTCTCTCTTCAAGAAATACACTGTCAACATTGAACCCAGTGTGCAATGTTTAAATTTTAGTTGTATCCACAAATGTAGAGACCCTCTAAGTATAATGGTGTGCTTAAGAAGATCTCCAGGTAAGGGTTAGACAGAATGACAATAGCAAAGGAAGTGATATAAAGGAAAACAGAGATGCAAGTCGGGGAGCGACAGCTGGTGCTATTGAAGTCGACAGAGCACACATTAGAGGGGCAAGGGAGTGCTATTTTTATTTGAAAAATAATAGGATATTGTAATCATCTCCAGGAAGAAGCCGTAAAGCAAAGAGGACATGATAGCTGTCTGAAAAGCAATTAGGCTATCTCCTGGAGGAGATGGAAAATGGATTCCAGAAGAAATGTGAGGAACCCTTTTGACCTCATCATGTGTCAGCGCTTCACAAGCCAGGGGCCCTCCTGGAGCTGATGTGTTAGGGATGGCAACTGGAGAGATGTCAAATCGGGAGCAAAGCAGCAAGAGAAATGTGCAGGGTATAATGGAGAATGTGGATCGTGGGTGCTTTTCCATGGGCATCTGATTGCAGGCGGCAGTTCTGACTGGGTTGCAGACTGTGTATCTGATGAGGGTGCTATGGTGAGTTTGCACAAACCTATTTTTCAGGTACCAGCTCGTTACACAAGAAGAACACTCCAGAGTGGAGTTGCAAAACTCACACCTGCCCAGATCACTGGTTAGGCCTGCCTAACTTTTGTCATTCTTTCAAAATCCACTTATTGATTATTCCTATCACCTCTTAGAGTAGGCAACTTCAACCTCAGTGCTGCTCACACAAGGGTACCCTTTCATGGGGTGCTGTCTTTAGCACCAACAAATATAGACACTTACACAGCATCTCTGGCTTTGTTATTCAGTGCTAGTATTTCCTCTCAGCCGTGCCTGGGATTTGCCAAATGCTAACAGAAGGGACAGGCCACAGTGGTGAGTCAAAATAGCCCTTGGTTAAGAACTATGTTGTTCATTGAAGAGAAAAATGAAGGGATGCTTTTCCCACTAACCGTATCCTAGCATAGTGTTGGGAACAGCTTATGGACGGTCATAAAGCTGGCTTCAGATCTCAGCTCCTGTACTTTACAACTCAAGTGACAGGCACATGCTCCTGTCCTTTGTAGCCACCCCACAGCGCCGTACAAGACACCGGGAGTTGTGTTAATTGTTTTCCAGACGAGCTTCCACTCTGAACACAAGGTGTTATTGCTGCTTTCTATAAATGAATTAAACCCACTAAAACAAATTATAAACTCTGCGGGGCTCCATATCAAAGGGAGACAGGGAGGATGGGTTTGAAAGAGAAACGTCAGCTTCCCCTAACGTGTGGATTTGCAAATCTGTCAAATTTATTTTACGGTCTAAAACAAAGGAATATCAGTACCTCTTATCTGTGCCAGGTGTCAAGCAGATTTGCATAGCATGCATTGATGGCAGAAGGGGAAATGGAGGCTCCGTGAGTAACTATTCTGGATGCTTCCATGACAACCATACCTGGTTTTCTTTGGAAATGTCGCTCATTGTGCTGGATCCAAGCTAACCACTGGAGGTCACCCTAGC
The DNA here is from genome assembly GCF_004664715.2 of Peromyscus leucopus. Taxonomy (NCBI): domain Eukaryota; kingdom Metazoa; phylum Chordata; class Mammalia; order Rodentia; family Cricetidae; genus Peromyscus; species Peromyscus leucopus. Next base: position 119,362,209 of record NC_051066.1, on the reverse strand, counting down.
CCTATCAAAGTTTCCCAGGACTAACATCTGAAGTTTCAGTGTCCACAGGAGTATCTCACAGAGGGAATGGTAGGTTAGACTGGCTGTAGGACCTCCAGGGTGTGCAGGAGGACTTCCTGCATGTTCTGAGATGCTGTGAGGACGAAACAGTGAAAACTGACCCTGTGCCGAGGCAGCCGCAGAGGATGAGGTCAGGGCAGAGGGCAGATGCCTCTGTCCATGAGCTTCTTGGGTTCCACTTATTTTTTGTTTCCAATCTGTAGCACCCACATCCTGCTGGAACCATCTTTGCCTAAATGCAGAACTGTGTGGGAATGATTTGCCTGTCACCATAACAAAATCCTGGAAATGGGATTGTTTATGAAGAACAGTTGTTTAGCTCACAGTTTGGGAAGGTAGGAAGTCCAAGAGAATGTTGCTGGCATCTGGTGAGGGCTTTTCTTGCTCTGTGGTAGCATAGGAAAGGGGACAAGGCAAGACAGAATAAGCAAGTGAAAGAGAACGTTCTTTTACAACAAAGCTACTCCTGAGCCAATCCATTAAAGAACAGAGCCCTCACGACTCAACAATCTCCCAAAGGCCAAACATCTTAAATGTCCTCATTGTGGATTAAGTTTCCAACACATGAAATCTGGAAATTCATTCAGATCATACCAATTAGTGACAGGCTGAAAGAAAGCTCAGTTCTCTTGCCTTGGCTCTGGGTGGCTCTGTGGTAATTTAGCATGCCCCAGAGTCCTCTGTGGGGTCAGGCCAGAGTAAGCCACCAAGACTTAACCTGAGGTGGCATTCTGGCTGAGTTCCTCCTTTTCCTGCCCTTCTGCTCCATGCTACCCGTTTCCCCTGAGAGCCATGCTCTGACAAATCACTGTATGCATACGTCTCCATCTTTGCGTCTGCCTCTGAGGAACCTAACCCAACACAACAATGTGTCATCAGTGCTCATACTTGTTGATTCCTTACCCCGGTCATCTGTCTGGCTCTTTTATGTGGCACTGGAGTTTGTAAATGCACCCTTTTAGAATCTCCCCAGCATTTCTGTGGCATTTTCGGCAGGACTAGTAAATGCCTATTCCTGGGTTCCAGCGGGTTCAACTGATGCCTCTTCTGTCTACTGTCCAGAGCATGGGAGAAGCTTCTTCTTGACAACAAAAGCTCTGTGTGTCCATCCATCTGTGAGGTCACTAGCAGTATAACTTAAAGCCCGGTGAGTCATTAAGAGTATAGCTCAGAGGAAGGCCAGTTGCCTAGCATCCATGAGACCCTGGGCTCGATCTCCTTCGCAACAATAATACTGTCCAGGGGAATACTTAGAAGTTAATTTTTAAAGTCCCTAAAATCATTTTGACTGAGGGAAGGCAAAGGAGAGGAAGTCGGAAGAGAGTTGGCAAACCATAAGTGGCCAATGACCCAGTAACATGGACACCCATTGGCCAGGACTTGGGAATTTCGCCTTTGGTGGATAGAACCGAAACACCTGTACTGGCTTTCATTTTCCCAAATCAACGCAGCATTGCTTAAGCAAATTAACATTCTGATCTCGACTAATTCATTCGGCTGGAATAAATTCACATGCTGAAGCGCAAGGAGGGAAGAGAGGGAAGGCGAGCAGAGGTGGGAGGCGGCGAGGCGCCTCCCAGCAACCTCTCAGCTCTCACTCCTCCAACGCTCTGACTTTAGCACGGCACACACTTGAGAAAAGTGATGAAAGCGATTGCTCACATGTGACAGGAAAGTAATTCCCATTTAGAAAAATATTTAAATCAGGAGTTGGGAGCATTCTCTGTCTTAGTTAATAATGGGCTAGATTACATGGAGAGTAGATTATATAAAGCCTATGGATCAATATACCATTTTCCTGATTAAATTGCTGGTGTACTGTGGGATTTGTAAGGGATATAGCTGAGGAGGTGTCTGGAGACTTGAAATTGTGTTTCAAGGGTAAATAGGGAGTAGTGTAAGCTGGGGTGTAGCTGGAGGAGTTTTCTTTTTATCCCCCCCCCCCATAGTTTTAGATAGATGAGGTTGACTGCTGATGGAGAAATGGGTTTCTTTGTAGTGCCTGCTCCTCTGCTATCTCCCCTCGGAGCTGACATGCTCGCTCCCTCCTCCAGAGATTTGCTAAAATACTACATGAGCACACTTACGTCTCTGTCTCCCTGTATTGAATTTGATCCACGAGGGTAAATTCAATAAGCATCAGCAGCAGTGACAGGCCACATTTATCTAAGGTCAGGAGCGGGTGATGCTAACAGTTATCTTTCTCTCTCACACTTCTGAAATATGCTGGAGTTTAAAACTTAACTGCTCAAAAAGACTGCTGCCGGGCGTAATCACGTTGTTCCTTGTGAACAATGAACTGAGTCACAAAGAACTGTCTTCATAGAAGTGGTTTGGGAGTAGTGGGTGGGATGAAGGCACCTGCCATTGGCTGGAATCTCCAGCAGCCCCTGTTTTCTCTCCAAATCCTGCCCTCTCAGAAAAGCCACAGGGAATCCAGTTCCTCATTCCTGGTGGGAGGCGGGTTGGCTCCTCCCTGCAGGATGCTAGCTGCTCAAGACCCCTGCCTATCATGATGGGGTCCAAACCCAGCTTATGGAGGACAAGTCATCGCTCAGAGCTTTCAGGGTGTTTAAGTCCCCTCCTTCAGAGAGGCCATGTGATTTCTCTCCTTTCCCCTTCCCCTGCCTCATCTCTGAGGGCTAGAGAGTCATCTGGGAGTTCTTTGCTCAAATATACCTGGTCTTTTACTTTTTAATTCGGCTTGATCTGGCTTACTGCATCGGCAGAGAAACCTGTTATGGGGTACAGAAAACCTACTAGCCATCACCTCATTATTTCTAGTAAAAGAGTATTTCTGAGGGTGAAACTTTTAAAATAAAACTATGGATGCAAACTATAGTTCAGGGTGGCCAGGAACTCACTGTGTAGCCCAGGCTGACCTTGAACTCATGGCAATCTTCCTGCTTCAGCCTCCCTCTTCGGCATGAAGATTACATGTCCAGCTAAACGTGGGCATTTAAATAGTTAACTCTGACAGTTGATTCATATAGTCATTCCCTTTGCAATGCCACAAAACAAGTCTGAGAAGCCCTCACTAGACCTGGTTTGGACATGGTCTCATGAATTCATGGTCAGAAAGTTGAAGGGCAGGCTGCTGATTTTAATATCTGATAGACATTCTGATTGACCTCAGACAGTTTTACAGGAAGCGGAAGCAGCTGTCTCCTGAGCAAGAGGCATGGTCTTCTTTCTTTTCTTTCTTTGCTTGTTTCTTTGTTTCTTTGTTTCTTTCTTCCTTCCTTCCTTCCTCCCTCCCTCCCTTCCTTTCTTTCTTTCTTCCTTTCTTTCTTCTTCCTTCCTCCTTCCTCTGGTGTGTGTGTGTATGTAGCTAATTTTGAAACGAAGGCCTTATATATTCTGAGCATGAAGTCTTCCACTGAGACCTGACCTCGACCTCCATCTAGCACCAAGAAGGATAACTTCTACAAAAAGACACACTATAATAGCAGGAATATGCTGTCAAGTCTACAGGCATGAACCCAGGATGCTTTTAGCAAACAAACAAACAAAAATTTTAATTACCTTTTTTAAAAACGTTTTTTGACATTTACTTGTTCTCAGAAGTAGCTAAAGAAGCATTTGAGACTGAAAGATGCATTGTTTATCCACAGACTCATTAGCTAGGTTCATGCTATTAGTTTTCACAGGATCGTAAGACTGGTGTTCAGAAGGACCCTGGGCCACTTATTTACCCACAAACCTAATGACAAACACTCAAAGGACATGCCAAAGTAAAATGACATCACTAGTAACTAGGTATGGGGCACCAGGGAGGGGTAGGAGGGTTGGTTGGTTTGTTTCTATTTGCACCTTTATTTGAGAAACCAGGAACAGGCATACTAGGATTTTTACTACATGGTACCTCCCTAGTTTATCTACCCTACACACACACACACACACACACACACACACACACACACACACACACACGCAGAGAGAGAGAGAGAGAGAGAGAGAGAGAGAGAGAATAAACAAAAAAAACCTTTATCAGAACATCCCTGAAAATGATAGCAAATATATATATATACTACCACAGACATTAAGAATAATGTTTGTGAAACTTGAATCTAAGTGCATGTGTGTGTGTGTGTGTGTGTGTGTGTGTGTGTGTGTGTGTGTGTGCATAGTGTGATAATTATTTGCAACATTGCTTACAGAATTTTTCCTTCAGAAAAATCTAAACAGAAAAGCTTGGGTGTCTGGAAAGAAAAGATGTTTGAAATTAATTCACTTAAACAAGAACACTGCTTCCTCAAATGTTTCACAGATGTTTTAAAATCTCACTTTAAATGTAATCTCATTGCTATTTATTTGTATCTATTATGTATTGCATACTATATGGAGTGGTTTGTTCAGAGTGTCTCATCTACCTCAATTTTCATAATTATGCTCAAAGTTAATTATGATTGCCCCCAAAGCATTGCTATTCTCACTTTGAGGATGAATGAATTGGGAAGCAAGACAATTGTCGCAACAACAACAGAAGCCCAAACACCACTCCTCACTTAAAGGCTCTCCTGTGTCTGGATCATGCACATAAGTTATAGTTGATTCTTGCTACAACCCAGCCATGGAGATGATACTAATCTGTGTGAAGTCAATAAGACAGAGGTTTAAAGAAACTCGAACCTTTATCTATACATGCATGGCCAGGAACTGGCAGTAAACATTACTTCGAATCTCCACCATAACCTGGGTGTCCTATCCATCATCAGTTTCTCTAAACCACCAAACACCTGACAAATTTGGTATGTAACTAGGTGGTGAGTACATGTGCACATGTAGGCATGTGCATGCAGCGAGTAGAGGTCAACTTTGAATGTCAAGCTTGTTGTTTAAGACAGGGTCTCTCACTGGGACTTAGGGCTCTTTGATTAGGCTCAGCTAGCTAGACAGTGACCCTCAGGGATCCACCTGTCTCTACCTCTCCAGCTCTGGGATTACAAGTGTGCTCCATCATACTTGTGTTTTGTTTGTTTGTTTTTACACTCGGGTGCTGGGAGCTGAACTCAGGTCCTCATGACCAACCAAGCTATCCCACCAGCCTGCACAGATTCCTAGATACTGTGCAGCAAGCCAGCACCTCTTGCCTGTCATCAGTTTCTGTAACTTCATTGTAATTACTTTCAGCCAGGACTTCTTAGATTCGGATACAACCCCTTTGTATCCAAGAAGCTTTGACACAATCTTGAGTATATGCATATACAAAGCAGGTATCTAAATCAAACATTTAGTGATACTAAATCATAAAGAAATTTATATTAAAACAACTCTCTGTATGTATAAAACATTACTATTTATTAAAGACAAAAATCATACTTATCAAAATATTTTTGATTTTTGATTTGATTGAGGTAGCTATGCTTGTTTATTTATTTATTTATTTATTTAGTTTTTCAAGACAGGGTTTCTCTGTGTAGCTTTGGAGCCTGTCCTGAAACTCACTCTGTAGCCCAGGCTGGCCTCAAACTCACAGAGAGTCACCTGCCTCTGCCTTCTGAGCACTGGGATTAAAGGCGTGCACCGCCACCACTGCTGGCTGCTTATTTATCTTTACATAAAGAAATCTCTTGGGCCGGTCAGAAGGCTCAGTGGGTAAAGGCATTTGCACGCAAGCCTCATGACCCAAGTTCTAGCCTGAGATCCCACAATTAGCAGGAGAGAACTGACTCCTGAGAGTTGTCCTCTGACCTTCACCTTTGCGTGCATTCTCTCTCTCTCTCTCTCTCTCTCTCTCTCTCTCTCTCTCTCTCTCTCTCTCTGTCTCTCTCTCCCTCCCTCCCTCCCTCCCTCCCTCCCTCTAAAATATAAAAATATTTTTTAAAGAAATCTTGTCTAAATATTTGGTAGTAGAGGAATTAAAGCATTGTCAATATTTTCAGAGGTGATCAATATTTCCATTTCTATTTGTCAATGCTGAGAGTTCCAGTTCACATAAATATGTAGGGCAAAATGACACAAGCGTGTGTAGGGCCATTTCAGAAATTGTTCCAAAGTCTGTCCTAGTCCCAAGCCAAAATTAATTAAACACATTTTATGAAACCTGGGTCAGCAACTCCAACAGCAGTCTTTAAAAGCAAATGTTCTGACACATGGAACCCAAACGTAGACTAATGTGACACACGCCAAGGACTGATGGTAGGAAATACTGAAAATCCACTTTCCAGAATTAACACATCGCCTTTCCATGAGAGCAGGCAGCTTTGTGGGCAGAGTAAAAGCAGCACGACTCATAGCCTGTAGTCTCCAATCTGAGCCGTGGTGCTTCAGCTGGAGTTTGTTGGCAGGGTGTGGTGTGGGGGCACGTACAATGGCAAGTGCACATGCCTGTTGAGAACGAAGGCACAGTGCAACGCAAGTAGGAACTGTCAGAATTAACGATTCTTAATATGCTTCATAATTTGATTAATACGATTCTTACTTTGCCTTTCAAGCATGTGGAGGCCCTGGGTTCAAAAAAATAAACAAATAATTTAAAAAGTAGAGTCTATGACCCACAGGGAATTCTAGTTTCTTAGCTTCCTCTATATCTCAGTGTACGGGCTAGTTTTGGTCATTGTGCATTAGGAACCTGTTACTATTGCTGCCTTTGATTCTAAGACCCCAGAGGAGATTGCAGCCCACAATGTAAGATGCTAACCTTTCAGCAACGTCTACCTCTTGTCCTATGGTAGACCCTGAATCTATAGCCATGCACTTTCCCTGTGCTTCCACAGGGAGAAGTCTACTCCTCGAATTCTGTGAGGTCAGAGACTGAGGATTAAATGTCCTTTTTTCTTTCACAAGGAGCAGAGACAAGCTGCACGGTCAAAGTGAATGCTTTCTAAACTGAGTTCACTATGTCTCAAACTGAAAGACAGTGTTGGCCACTCCCCTGCTTTGTTTCATCTTCTTTAATCAATCTGTGGTCATCTGTGGTCATCTGCAGGCCACAAGAGCTGAGTAATCGAAGGAGGAGACATCGGGGCTTCGCACTGTGTCTTGGCTAACAGAATGAGTTTGGGTAGCTGAGACTCTCCAAAATGGAGCAGGGGCATGCTAACACTCAGGTGCCAGGTTCAGCTACCCAAGTATATGACTAACTATATAACTAGCAAAATCCTTAGGAGTGTAAATACCTTAACCTTGAGGTATCAATGAAGCTTACAAGCTAGAATGGGTCACAGACTCTATTTTTAAAGTTTTCTTATTTTATTGAGCCCTGGCCTTCAAATGTTTGAAGGGCAATCTTCCTACCACTGAGCTGTAGCCACAGCATCTTTTGAATTTATTATTTCAAAATACACTTTCACTAAGTTGCCTGGGTTAGCCTTGAACTTGCTTGGTAGCCCCATTAGCTTTTGTACTTGAGAGCCTCCACAGTAGCTAGGATTATAGGCCTGTACCCCCCACCTCCACTCAAGCATCTTCTATTTAGTGTGTGTGTGGGGGGGGTGGTGTGGGGGGGGGGGGATGGGATGCCTGCATGCCAAATCACAAATGACGCATTCAGAGGTCCAAGGACAACTTGAAGGAATCAGTTCTTTCCTGCTATCATGTAGGTCACAAGGCTTGAACTCAGGCTGTCAAGGTTGGCAGCAAGCATCCTTACCTCCTAAGCCACCACAGCAGCTCTAATTTCTTTTATGAATAGAATTCATTGACAAGCACTTTTTGTGTCAGTTTTTTTTTTCATTTGAAGATTACATTTTGCAACCTTCCCACGCCCTTCTCTTCCTCTTCCAACTCTTTTGATGTCCCCCAAACCATTCCTCTCAAATTCATGACCTCTTCTTCTACACTAATTTTTATTAAATATGTATGTATATACGTGTATATACAGCATACTGTGTCTAATTAATGTTGCCCTTATTTTCATGTGTTTAGGACTGATCTTTTAGGATTGGAGTCCAGAGAGAGGGAGGGAGGGAGGGAGGGAGGGAGGGAGGGAGGAGGGAGGGAGGGAAAAGAAACAAACAAAACTGGTTCTCTTTCCCTCTGTTAGCAGCCATTGACTGCCTGTAGCTCTTCACCTAGGGGTGGGGTTTTGTGAAATTTTTCTCCATCCATGTTGCCATGTCAATTGTGGTCTTCTCAGTCTTTTGCAGGCAGCCATATTACTGACAGTTCATGGGAACAACATCCCTGTCGTGCCCAGAAGACACTATCACACAACAGAATTTACAGCCTGTTAAAAAGGATAAAATGCCATTGCTCTTAGCAAGGAGAGGAGAATTCCCCCAACAGGAAAGGGGACCAGAATGACTCCTCCCACCACTCATTCTCTACAGACCGGTCGGTGGACTATGATATGATACAGGACAGGATGATGGGAAGGCATTAAGAATGTTGAAATCCTTTGAACCTTGGGAGGGTTGCCTCATCATTCATGTTCACTAGCGTTTTTAATATTTCTCTATAAGATAAGGGGAAATGGGGGGAAGGCCAACCTCTCTTATGTGCACAGAAGCCCCCAGAGATCATATCGAAATGCAAATTCTGATTTGGAGGCTTTTCCAGGGCCTGAGATCTGTACTGTAACCAGTTCCCAGAGATGCGTTTTGCATCAGAGGGTAGATAGGATTGTCATGCCCTGCATAGTGAACGCTCTTTGTTTTCATATAGATGTGCCTCCCTGAAGGTTTAAACCACTGACTTCCCTACTTCTGGGTAAGGTCAGTCCTGAAGGATAAGAGTTTCTTGGAGCAGGCAGGAATACTGCTACAGAAGCCCTCAGCTTGGGGAGTAAGGCTGGAATTCTCACACCAAAATGACAGTGAAGAGGTGTGCTACATATCTCCAAGGAAGATGAGGCCTGGGATAAGGAGGCCAGCCATCAAGAGGAATTACGGAACAGGTAAGTGGAAATTATCTTAAAACTTTTGCAAGCCCTACGTGCTGCCTGGAAACGTACCTTTCATGACATAAACTGAGCTAGAATAAACCATGGCATTGTTTTGGTTTGTTTTTGATGTTATTTTACTTGTGTGTGCTCCATAAAAATTTGGCAAAATGCTATTCACCCAAAGCAGAAAAAAAGATCCAAGTCTCTGACTTATCCTAAGAATTCTCTCTGCTTCCTTATTTACAGGATAACCAGACCACAGAAAACTGGACAGCCAACCTCACTCCAAGTCCCCAACACTATCTCTACCCAATAGTTAGCATGATTAAAGAAAGAAAGAACTTAAAGACTATGAAAGTCTTTCCTTTCATGGTGGGGGCATATCATAAACATTTTAATTATAAGTAAACAAACAGAAATTCATGAATATATCAAAAATATTACATTAGTTTTACACAGTCAATGCAGATTCACAGTTAAACAGAAAGCCTTGTGGACACCCCCATGTCAGGTAGCAAGGCAAGCAGGAGCAGACTTGTAAGGCACTGAACTCTTTGCACTCACAATCAACTTTCAACCCCACCTTGCGTTTTTACTGGTAACACTCTAATTTTAAGAAAGGGGAAATATTGCAATTAACCTCCGTAGAATTTAAAATACCACGAGAAAGGAGAGAAGTATCATGTTTGGGTGCGCTTAGTAGAGCTAAGGTACAGCTCACAAAGGAAAATCCATTTTCTCCTGGTAAAATGTGGTTATAGATTTTTTTCTTTAATTCTCCTTAATATACTGTTACATAATTTCCTTTTTTTAATTAAGACATTTTTTATTCATTTTTCATATCAACCACAGATTCCCTTCTCTTCCCTCCTCCCACCCCTCCAGCCTCCCCCACAACCCACCCCCATTCCCTCCTCTAACAGTTTAGACTGTTACATGATTTTAGTATAATATTTTATTTGTTCTTTGAGAATTTCACACAATATATTTTGGTTATATTCACCCCCAGACTCCTCCCAGATATACCCCTACATCCCTCTTCCAACTTCATGACTCCTGCCATGTTTAAAATAATCCAGAGTCCAATTAGTGCTCTCCATACCCTCGTGGGTGTGGAGTCATCCACTGGAACACGGTCAATTTACCAGGGACCACACCCATAAAGTACACTGACTCTCTCCTATCTAGTAGCCATCAACTGTCAATAACAGCTCCTCAGCTGGGGGCAGCACCCCCCTGACTCCATGCTGTAATATCAACCGGCTTGATCTTGTGCAGGTCTTGTGCAGGCAACCACAGCAGCTGTGAGCTCATGGGAGCAGAGGTCCAGTTACATAAGCTTTTATCCAAGGAAAGATAACTGAATTGCATCTTTAACTCTGGGTAGAAACATGGCATTGCAACTGCTCAAAAGATTATAAGATTACAAAAACAGGATGAGAGCTCAGTAGGCCTTCATTACTACTACTACTACTACTACTACTACTACTACTACTACTACTACTACACACATACACACACATATATATACACATATATAACAAAAACATGCTATTTCATCCTCCCTTAAGTGTTAATCTAAATGGACTGCCAATCACCTAGACAGAAAACCACAACTCCAGAAAACTATCTGTTATACCTGAAGACACATTAAGAAGATTGGAGGGGAAAATAACCCCTTAATGAGCTCTATACCCTAGATGTCTTTCTCTCTATGCAGTTGCTTATAGATCCTCACTGCTTAGCCTGTTCTCTGAGTTCTAATTTAAAGAACATAATCTTTCCTTCCTCCACTTTCTGTCTCTTTTTCAAGTATTAGCTCAAATCCTAAGCCCCCTTGCCCTGGCATGCTGGGCATTCCCATCTCTAAAGAGCATTCCATCCTTTGCAGCAGCTGACAAGAGATTGCTACCTCAGAAAGTATGACTTCCTCTCTTCCTCTTATGCACTTCCCTCCCCCCAGAAGCTGCCGGGAGTTTTCTTCTGGGTCTGCTTAAAAAATTGTTTTAACCTATGAGACTGGGAAGCTGCAAAGGTGGTAGGAAAGATAAGGACAAGCTCATATTTCACAGCAGCACACTGAGTACTTCCTGTAGAAAGGAGTCTGCTTGTCCACACTGTGACTAACCCGGCACACAATACTAACAGTTTGTTTAATTGGAGTTGGCCTTCAACCTAGACACATGCCTAGGTGGTGCCTCTGTGCAGGCTCAGTGGCCCTGGGGCACAGAAGCACTGCTACACAGAGGAAGATGATAATTAGTGGTGATATGGGGACAATGAGGGCAGATTCACCAACATTGCGAATCTCCAAGGCAAAGCTGACCCCTACACCACAGAGATACGACTCAACTTTGCAGAGACTCACACTAGCTACAGCTGTAGATGGGGAGAGAACGGCAGGTTTGGGGACATTGCCTCCGTCTTCCCAGATTTCTGGCTCTCTGAATAAAATGCAGCTTGAATTCAATTCCCATTTCTTCTCTCTGGTTTTTGGTGTGACAGGCATCAGGAATTTCAATTTTTTCCCCCTTTATAAAAGGGGACCCCTGACTTCCCAGTAATATTCCAAGGTAACTTCTTAATGCATTACACTTGTTCAGAGGAATTTGTATGGAAAAAGAAGGGAAAGTAGAGACAGAAACAGAGGAAAAAGTCTTCAGACTTGGATTTGGCTATCCCTTTTGATGACTCAAAGCTTGAAAAAGATCCAGATAGACAACAGAGTAAAAGGAAATTGTTCCACCAAAGGAGTTTCCAAAGATTGTCATCCTCAGTACATACACACAGATTTATTTAAATGAGAGGAAACATAAATTGGTCTTTTAGAATGTAAAGTTATCCCAACTGAAATAACACATGAAATATTTCTAAAAGAAAAATCCAGAGACATAGTCCAAATATTCATGAGTCCAAAAGCTCTTTTTATACCTAACAACCTTACATCCAAGGGTATCAAGTATAAAGAATAACAATACTAGAATATCCTGATAAGTACAGTATTAAGACTTTAAATGACCAGAGAGACAAATAACAGAAAACTCATTCAAAAGTCAGACCTATAACTCCCCAACCTTATGACCTGAAAGCCAGAGCTGGGAAGAATGGCCTTTTAAAAATAGCTACAAATAAAACACCTTGTGTGTGCATCACTGAGCAACTGAAGATTGTCTTCCCTGCAAATTAAGTCTTTGGTTACACACGACTTATGTAAGTCAAACAGCACTCTGTGCAGCCTGTGGGAAGACCGGGGCAAGGAAACAAGACCGAGTTGAAAATTCTCATATATTGGCTCCTTCTAAATCTGAGCTTCTGCCACCAAACAAAGCCAGAAAGGTGTAAATATGCTGTTTTAGTTATTTCCATTTCTTGTCTTCATCATTTGTGTTTCCATGATTTAACTCATTTCTTATTCACAGAAGAAGTCAATATCCTGGGGGAAAAAAAGATTGAACTTTCAGGCTGTACAAAAAAAAAAAAATGTAGATTTTTAATTTAAAATAAGATTTAATAATAGAGAAATTTGGATTTGTGATAAGTCAAGGTTGAAAAAACCTAAGGATTTGAAATAATTATCACTTCAAGTCAAATACCATTGAAAATGAAGGTCTTCCAATACATCTCTAGTTGGTAGTTACAACCGATGGTGCACAGTAAGTACCACGATGCAATGACAGGTGAGCCACATCTGTTAGGCTGGGATATGTTTGAAGCACAACCCTCATGCAAAGGAGATTAGAAAGGATCTTTCTTTTCTGCCACAGTTTACAGGGCCCCAGGGCAGTGGGAAGAGCAGGATTTTATTTCATGCATAGGTGAAGTCTTATCTGCCACAAAGATAAGACTCAAAGAATTTTCTAGAACATTTGGCCTTCTCAAAAACAGGTGCTAATTTTTTGTTCAATCTGCCTTTCATAAAACCATCAGAAAGAACAGCTTAGTAATTTTTTAGTTCCTTTCTCTGTGGCATAAATGCCTTCCATGATAACTTACATTTAAAACAGAAAGAGAAATGTGTTGTATACTTGAAACATGCTAAGTCGATCTTCATTAACACACACACACACACACACACACACACACACACACACACACACACACGAGAGAGAGAGAGAGAGAGAGAGAGAGAGAGAGAGAGAGAGAGAGAGAGAGAGAGAGAACAGAGAGGTGGAGTAACTATATGAGGTTGCAGGTGTGAATTGTCAATCAGCTTTGGCAGGATCATCACTTTATGATGTGTATATACATCAAAACATCAAGTTTTACATATTCAATATACAATTTCACTGGTCAGTTATATCCCTGATAAAGATAAAATACAGTTCTTAAAAACTGAAACATTTAAAAAAAATCAACTCAGAGTGCTTGTAGTGTGTGAAGGAAGTGTGTCAACCTCACAAGGTTGATAGTCAATATGTACATTCTAAGATGTCACTATCTCATAAAAGTCATCTTTTTATGCAGCATATACTGTAAGTTGAAGGACATGCTCTTTTTTTTAGAACAAGTCTATAATACTCAAAGATCTGAGTCATCCTCCAGCCACCTTTGAGATGCTTACCGTGGTTGGGACTTCCTTGGTGGCCTCCTGGTACACTCGTTGCTCTTCAACCAAGTTGCAGGGGAAATAGCCCACCATTCCCATCTCATCCTGGTGGTCACCGTAAACCTGTGTGCCCAGAACAGCAGCAGTCAGGGAAAGCTGATGTCAGGGGGTTTCAGAAGCTTCTTTCCTCATAATGAAAATGACACGAGCTAGACCTTCCCTTGTGCTGTGCATTCCAGGGAATTCAGAGCAAATCTGAAATTCACTGTTAGCACCAGGAGCTGTGTGTCTGTTCTTTTGGGGGAGGATCTGACTGTCTTGCTACTTTAACATGACTTCACTTTCTGCAGTTTCATACCTTGCCTGAGGTCTTCTGAATTCTATAAAAAATTAAGGTCAATAAAAGTTTTAAAGCAAATAGACACTCATTTTAAAATATGTATACTTCCCATTTCTTGACAATTCAGAGGGACATATTGTAGTGGGTAGCCATTCCAGCTTTGATCTGGAAGTTCCCCATTCTGATTGAATCCTTCATCAATTTAGAGTGTGTCTTTGGGATAACATCAACAATGCTTCATCCCTCCCTGGGCTCTGCTTGCTTTGTGGGTACATTTTAACTCAAGAAAGCAGCTCCTGAAGGACGAAAGAGGCTTCTAACTTTTCCTAAAGGAACATTCTATTTAGACTGACCACTAACACATAACTCTTCCTCTTGGAAAATCCTCTAGACATTTTTTGAAAGAGACAACTTCTATGCAATGAAGATGCCTCAGCATGCATGTTTTTTTTTTTTTTTTGCTTCTCAAAACATCATTTTGACTTACCTTCAATTTTGTCATGAGATTTTTTTTTTAATACAATAACATAAAATGATTTGAATTTTTGTGTTTCCGTTTGCATTCCCCACATTGTCTTTAGAGTTACTATTAGGCATCAAAGGGGTTGAAAATAGGAAAGTCAGGAAAAGTTAAGAGTAAGTTAAAGTAAGAAATATATGTTAAAAAAAAAAAAAAATCTTACACTGCCAGCCCAAAACTCTCCGGCTCCATTTTCTTTTACCAACTTGGAGTAAACATAGATTTGCTGTCCTTTCTTGACATTGATGAACCTACAGTCTGGGGCGTTGTAATCATCCTGTGCCTTAGCCAGAGAAATAGTATCTGGAAGAAACAAAAAAAAAAAAAAATGAGGTGACTGGATATCCTAAGAGTAAAAAGGCAAAGCATATGCAGAAAGTAGAAAAGTCCAGCTGGACTGCAAACGGAGAGAGAAAGCTAGAAGATTAAAAGCTGCAGCAAAATCTTAGGCAAGTGAATTCTCCACAGTTAGACACCAAACACAGACCACAAGACACAGTGCTGAGAACGCACACACATTTACAATTCACTACAAAGTACAAGCTAGCTTTATACCAGACATAGTTTCCATCATATGATAGGAAGATAATGCAAACTGAACCATTAACAAGTCCTTACAGACACACTCCTCATCTGCACACAACTTCTTAGAAGAAAGTTTTTCCATAAACACTCCATGCCCGGCACATAAAGCCACGAGGCCCCCAAGCAAAAGAATCAATACTTTTGCCATCTTCCTTTTTCGATGTTTGGACTAGCACGCTTCGCCTGACTTTGGTGGTTCTTTTATTTGAAAGCCAGACCTCTAAGTAAATACCCAGCCAATAGGAAGCCCCCCCCCCCCGCCCTTGCATTCATAATGTGTGTTCCTGGATTCCAGAGGCTTTTTAGCATTTCATTTCCCAGAAAGAGTCAAATTCTGTGTCTGTGTTCCACACAAATGGTACACTATGGTTAAAGCTACGTCTACCATGCCTTGTGGTGTCCACCAGCAGAGCACTGTTGAGAGGACTGTGAGCATGCCAAGCATTGTTGATTTTTCTGTTTTGCCCCCCCCCCATCCTTTCAGGGTATGAGCAAACATTTGTGGAAGGTAGAAATCTGTTCAAGGTATAAAACAGGCTGGGGAGACAGCTTGGTGGACAAAGAGCTTGCTGTGTGAGCGTGAAGAATAGGGTTCAGAACCCCAGAGCCCCTACACAAGCTGAACAGGCATGGTGGGCCAGCACTCTAGAGACAGACATAGACATCCTTGAGGCAAGCTGGCTAACAAGACTAACGAATTGGCAAGCTCTGAGTTCAACACAAATCCCAAGAAATAAAGAGAAAAATTGAGGAAGACAGTTAATGTCAACTTCAGGCCTCCTCAGGAATACATATGCATCCACACACATGTGAACACACACACACACACACACACACACACACACACACACCAAGCCACACACATATACATTTTAAAAAAGTAAAAATGTCTTGAGTATAAAATTTATTTCTAGTAAATCTAATAAAATTCTAGATTTACATACTATATAAATAAAGTCATCTTACACAAATCTTTGGTGATAGGTCTCTTAGAAGTCATGTTTAGCCTGAACATGACTGGTGGGTTATATAACATACCACAACCAGATCCTACCAATGTGGAGGCAAGAGCTGAGAAGCTGAGGAAGTGATGGCAAGTCCTTTATGTCTGTGTACATTAGCTTCCCCACTCTACAACACAGGCCTGAGACCATCGACTGAAAAACAGTTTATTTATTCTGAGTTACTAGTCTAGAAGTTTAGGTCCATGATCACGGCTCCCATTGACTCGGGTGTGTGGCATATCTTGAAGAAAGCCAGCAACAGAGATCACCACTTACCTTACGACTAGAAAACGGAAGATATGGACAAAAACAGCCAGTGAGGCTCTGTCACCCCTAATGGCTTATGTACCTCTCAACAGGCCTCACCTCTCAACTCCTCCCAGTTGGACCAATCTGGAAACACATGTTTAACAAATGGGCTTTTCAGGGACGTGCAAGATCAAAACTAACTTTTTTTTTTTTTTTTTTTTTTGGTTTTTTGAGACAGGGTTTCTCTGTGTAGCTTTGCACCTTTCCTGGAACTCACTTTGTAGTCCAGGCTGGCCTCACAGAGATCCACCTGGCTCTGCCTCCAGAGTGCTGGGACTAAAGGCAAGTGTCACCATCGCCTGGCTTAGCAACTTCTTCTAAGGATCATGTATTTAGTCTGTACATGCCATGATTGGTCACAGAAAAGAGGGGGAAATTTGAGGTTTGTAACTGTGGTGGTTTGAATAAAAATGTCCCCCGTAGGCTCTTAGGGAGTGGCATTATTGGGAGGTGTGGCCTTGTTGGGATGGATAGGCATGGCTTTGTTGGAGGAAGTGTGTCACTGGGGGTGGGCTTTGGGGTTTCAGAAGCCTAAACCAGGCCCAGTGTCTCTCATTCTTCCTGCTGCCTAGGGATCCAGATGTACAACTCTCAGCTACTCTCCAGCATGATGTCTGCCTGCATGTCACCATGTTTCTCCCCCCATGACAATAATGAACTAAACCTCTGAACTGTGAACCAGCCCCATTAATTATTGTTTCCCTTTATAAGAGCTGCCATGTTCATAGTGTCCCTTCACAGCAATAGAAGCACTAACTAAAACAGTTAACCCACTTTCCTGCACTTGAGCATCTCTCCCATAGGAAGTGGAACTGTAGGGTAACAGCCAGTGGAAGAGCACCCTGCCCCTGGCTTGTCCCCAACCCTCGGGGTCGGAAATCCTCATCCCCATGACTCATGGTTAATGGCCAAGCAATACTTCAGGTTGTGATGTACTCTTCTACCAGCTCCTCCCGGCTCACTGTTGTCTCTGGTCCCACTCAGAGGCAGCCACCACTCTGTGTCTCTCCCCAATGAATTGCTTGTGTGAGGTTTGTTGCATGGTGTGACTTTATGGTATTCCTTGGCTCCCGATTGCTAGGATACCCTTGCGCTGGAAAACCTTTTCAGGAACATTTTAGAAGTCATCAATACATAGCTCTATCTGTTTAGTAAAGATTTGCTGAGTATATACTGTGTGCCAAGTACTGATTTAGGCATGTGGGATCTAACACTGAATGAAAACCAGTCTTGGTCCAAGTAGTTTACCATTTACCAGGGGAAACAGACAGTATGTAGCTGCTTTTTTATAGGGTGCTTGGGATGGGCATCTCTCTGATCAGGTGAAACCCCGTCTCCCACCTACTGTTCCTTGACTAGAGCTCCCTGTCAGTCTACCCTCTCCAACTCTGCTAACCATGTGGCTTCAGAGATACAATATGAGAGACAAGAATTTAAATTATTAAGCAATTTTGTGTAGAATACTTTTCCAAGGGATAAGTTGGTAATGCAAACTATATTTATAATAAAAAGTTTTCTTATTTGGGGTAGATATATGCATAGATATGAGTACATGTGTGCAATAGTTTTACTGTTTTGTTTGTGTTCGTATAAAGGTTTTTAGGGCATGTGGGTGTTTTCAGGGGAGGATCCTGCATAGAGTTTGCCTGTTTTGGAAGACTCTTATTCAGTATCTTTATTAGAGATGATGCTGACCACCCTATCCATGGGCTACCCAGAAGGACTATGATCCACAGCTACTGCCTCTTATCAATACCAAATTAAAAATGGATTTTCAATCCTCTTTCCTGCTTCACACCAAGGAGAGGGTGAATTAGAAACCACCTTGAAGAGTGGAATGGCAATGTGGCCATTGTCCTATTTTTCTTCCTTTCATCCAAGGCTCTAAAAGCATCTGTGGGAAAGTGCAAACATTGATTAACTCTTAGTTCTGACTTCAGAACTAAGCTGTCTTCAGACTGATGCAGTCCCAAACTAGCCGCCAACATGGACTTAAAAGACAATTGCCATTTTAGAGCTACTTCAAGAAACAGGACTGGTAAACTCCACTGCCATGCTGTGCACAGCCTCCACGGCAGAGTGGAGGTCAACCACCCCGAGCTATCATAAGTAACAAGTAGCTAAGGCTAATGTGACATTTGCACTGGTCTTGGGAAGGTGGAGAAAGAAGGGCGATGCCAAGTCTTCCTAGGCACTATGACCCCAGGAAGGCATGGGTTTTTCCAGTATTTGCGGTGGGCAAATATGAATTTAACTCTAATTGTGACAACTCAGAACCGAGCAATTGTGCCCGATGCCATGCTCAAGACACTGCAGCCACTGGAGAAGCTGACCAGAGTTCTGACTAGAGCCCATTCGCCTCTTTTTCTGGATTTTCAGATATGTTCTCCAGTACTTTCATCTTTAAATGACGTGTTTGGCCTGTCATTCTTAAAAGGAGTGTGTGGCTCCTTTCACGTCTAAGGACAGGCTGCAGCACATGGAGCTGAAACTGGGTAGGCATGGAGTTAGGTGTGAGGGGAGTGAGGAAACTGCAGCTGGGGCTTGGTAGCTGCCCCTTGGGTTCGATTTCTCCCCAGGTCAGATGCTAAGGCATCAGGGACCGATCTCAGACTACTATCATTCTGCTCTGCTTTCTTCTGTTTGTTTTGCTAAATAAACTTATTTTCAATGGTGTCTCACCAGTAGATTCTTTCCATCAAGAAGACAGAGTCAAGGAATAATCTGCCCAATAGCATCCTTTTGATGCACACTGGCTCTGGTTCTCTCTTTCTCCCGTTCTCTCTCTCCAGTTTCTCTCTCTCTCTCTCTCTCTCTCTCTCTCTCTCTCTCTCTCTCTTTCCCTCCTTCCCTCCTCTCCCTCCCTCCCTCCCCACCTCTCTCTCTCTCCTTCCCTTTCCACCTCCCCTCCCCCTGCCTTGTTCTCTAGGACACAGCTCCATCTGAGTCCTTCAGGGAAAATCCCCAGGCTAGGCCAGCAATTTGATCTAGTACTGTGTAGTCTGCTGCTCACAGTTTATTTACTCACTCTTCATGAGACTCTGTCTTAAAAACAGAAACATAGAAAGGGCTGGGATACAAAGAGCTCTTGCTTAGCATGCACCAAGTCCTGGGTTCAGTCGCCATTACAATAAATCAATAGCTGATAAAATCTCCAATCTCAGGGATTGCATCTCAGGCTCAGTTCCCCCTCATCATAGAGCATAGGGTGAAATACAAGGTCAATAAATTGGAACATCCTGAAGGAGGGGTGCCCCAAAGTTATATGGCATATATCCAAAGTTATATGGCTCAGGAAAACTAAAGGACATCTTTCACCTCCTCTCCCCACACTTACCATGTTTCTCTCTCAGATGGAGACTCAACCATTCAGACTTACCCCTTGGTTACACACACACACACACACACACAACACATACACACACACACATATGAAGTGAATTGTGTGTGTGTGTAAGATTCAATCCCTTAAACCCCAAGTTAAGAAAATTGATCTTCCTTGGTAATATGGCTTGGCCATAACCCTTCCTGGGTGATGTACATTCTGACTTGAGAATCGGAGTTTAAAGTTTAACACCATGCTCCAGTTAGATTTCCCCATGTTCAGAATTCATAGACTTAAGGTACAGTCCTGACCTCTGTTAAATCTGTAAATTGGATCCTAATTCAGATGATATAATCCCACGGGTGAATCTGCTTTACTACTCATATACTGACAAACTCAAAATTCAGTGGGGGAATGAAATTAAAGTAAAACTGGTATTATCATTAAAAAGAACAGTAAGACAATTTGAAAAATGTTCTTGGTGGTCCTTCAAAACTAAGCTCCCTCCCCTCTTAGCTTTTTTTTTTTGTTGTTGTTGTTGTTGTTGTTTCTGGTTGGGAAGGAAGATCACTCAACTTGGGAACAGGTCCACTGGGGACAGTTAGATACTAAGTTTAGGTGCTTCTGGGAAAGGCCTGGTTGACAGAACCCAGTTCTGGTGAGTGATCCTGTGATGTCCAGATCTGTAGGTTGACATGTTCCATGTTCCCAGGTTACTTCTAGTTAGCTAGCCCTCCAGCAAAAAGAAAATACTGTAAAGAACTCTCTGGGTCCAGCCTGCCATTAGTGGACCCAACAGTGAGTCTCCCGGTCACCCTGCACCGTGTATTCTCTCCATCCCCTTTTCTATCCGAAGCCATAGTAAGAGGGCAGAATATCTAAGCTATAACAGATTATACATAGAAAATTTGGCTCTGCATATTTTCCTTATTGTTTATACTAAGATAATTTTCCTGTCCAGGATCTGTTATTTTAGCCAAATCTTGCTGGAATGTAATATTTGTGATCGCTAGACTCGTGATATTAAATAAGGAAGATGAATAAAAGCCTTTAAAAAATAAGGTCATAAGTAACAGAGGAGCACACTTTCCAATGATTCAGAACTGCCAGTTATAGGGCTGTCAGAAGTCCTGACAGGAGTTCTATGTACTATTTCTGCAATTTTTATATACAATTGAAATTATTAAAATTAGATGCTATCCTTTTGTTCAAAACCTAACATAGACACACGTGTGAACACTTACCTGTATGTTCATAGCCATTTTATTCCTAATCCACTGATGTTACAAATTGCTGCATCCAACACAGATAGATAATGCTCACAGTAAAATTTGCCCATTTTACTGTTCCATCTGTGAGTTTGGGCAACTGTATACAATCATGTCATAATCATAATTGATTTACAGCATTCCCTCATCCCAGACAAACTTCAGCCCTAAGCAACCACTTATCTGTCATAATAATTTTGCTGTTTGGATACATTTCACTTTTATTTGGAAAAAATAAGTCTTTGATAAAGTAGTTTTAGGAATAATTCATTTTGTTGATCTCTTAATAATTTTTTGAGTAATAAAAGATCTCTATCTAAATCTAATGCTGTGGGATAATGCTTTTGGACACTGGTTCAATAAAACAATGATTGGCCAGTAGTCAGGCAGGAAGTATAGGCAGGATAAGCAGACAAGGAGAATTCTGGGAAGAGGAAGGCTGAGTCAGGAGTCACCAGACACAGAGGAAGCAAGATGACAAGGCAGAACTGAGAAAAGGTACCAAGCCATGTGGCTAAACATAGATAAGAATTATGGGTTAATTTAAATGTAAGAGCTAGTCAGTAATAAGCCTGAGCTAATGGCCATACAGTTCATAATTAATATAAGCCTCTATGTGTTTATTTGGGTCTGAGTGGCTGTGGACTGGGTGGGACGCAGGAAAACTTCCAACTACAATTGGTGTTCAACATGGGGCATTGATCCACATAGACCTAAGAAAGCTTAAAGCTTAAAGAACACACAGAAATGGAGTCACACTAGGCTTCCTAGTCTCACAGTCTCATGCCAACAGCAGCGCAGACTCATCTCCTGGCAGCTGCCTGCAAGATGGAGCTGGCCGCCAGCCACCATGAGCTAAGCAGCATGGCTGCAGATTCCCTCCACAGTACACAGAGGCATCTACAAGATTCACAGTGTGGTGCGTGATAGATTTAGTCTTTACTAGTACAAAAAAGAAAAAAAAAAGAGGCTTCTGGGTTATACCCTGCTTTAATGGAGACTAAGACCCACTGCTTCCGAGAGTTGGTGGTACACATGGCTCTCAGAGTTGGTGGTAAATGTACCACTGCCATGTTGAAAAGCTGAGGTGGGTGGAGTCATCAGCCAAGGCTGCCGCTTCTCTGTCTTAATCACTCTGAAGTTTAAAGCAATAGATTCATAATACAGGTTCAGATTAAATAAACCCTAAACAGTTTACAATGTATGTAAAAATGTACGTAGGCTTGGGAGAGGAAAAGGAATATATAGTTATATAAAGAAATATAAAGTTAAAAAAATAGTCTTTAAAGAGAAAGTAATATAAAAACTAAGCCATGTAAAGACAGACATCACACAGATTGTATTGTCTTTGGGATTTTTAACTGCAGAGAGACATTTGATTGTAAGAACTGCTGAGTTAAATCAATATGTGTATTTTAAAGGTATCTCAATTTTAGAATTTATGTGTAAGGATATGTTGCTTTGGAAAAGAGGTTCTGCTTTTGTTTCCACATATGTGAACCTGCAAATTGCTTCCAGACTAATATGGTTTGATCAGCCAAGATCCTCTGAAAGGTCTCCGATGACACTATGGCCCAGATGATCCAATATCCAGAATGGTTTCAAGGCAACTGGCTCAGACAATGCAGCCTCATGTACTATTCCAGTCAGGATTTGACCATAATTCTTAATTTTCTCAGGATCTCCATAAGAATACAGCACCCTTTATCAGCAGGAAGTAGCCTAAAATACTACGCCCACATTCCCAAAAAAATGGATTATGGATGTTTGTCTTTGTTTAGGTTGTTGGTTACAAATTGTTATTGGTCATAGTCAATATCTTTCTAAAAGAAGAAAGGGAGATATGATATGGAAATATAGGATATAGATATGATAGGATAAAAGGATGGATTGTTGAAACTACTTTTAAAGAGCAACTTGTTTAAAATGTTTTACATTGGTATAGATTTTAGTTTATTGATACAAATTTAAAGTTAATTTTGTTATATTGTATGTATATTTCTACTCTTGTTTAAGTTATTATGTTTGTGCAGCTCATTTAAATTGTAAGGGATAATTAAGAAATACAGATTGTCTTCTATGATAGTCAAACTTACAGTCATGTTAAGTTTTCTAGGTATATATAGATATATTTCAATTAGGTTATCTTTAAACACTTCAAAGACCTACAGAATATGGCATTTAAAATGTTTTAAGAATGTTGACTTTCTGAACATTGAGACAATTGTGCTCTTGGCAACACCAATCTACTTCAGAGAAAACAATTGGAATAATGGGCATTGAATAAACTTATTATAGAGTTTGCTTTCTTTGTGGCAAAAGTTAGCCACTGGGCAAAAAAGTGGCCTTGTGTCAACTGTTTGATATGTTGTATAAACTGGACATGCAGGACCCTTAGAAGGTAACCATTGAACTTTGCAAGGTGAGATGGTCCTTCAGGTTCCTGTTTTGCAGAAGAAACTGCCATTCTACAGGACACAGGAAGGAGACTGAGACTCTATACCTGTAGGCTAAACATAGATGCCAACGTTGCAGAGGAACTTTGGATAACTGTCCAGGCAGACAGATGTCTCTGTCATTCTAGATTTTTTGGAAGTTGCCTACAATGCTCTTCCTGTTTACTTAGATAATAGTATACCCTACTGGGGTCTTTGATGTAGTTGAAGGCTAGTTATAATTTTCCTTGGTTATGATAAAATATAAATTAGATATGAAACTTTAGACCCACAAATATAAGATAGAATATTTAATTTTGCCAAATACAAATAGACTAGATATTGTAACTGTAATTGTTGCTTGATAACTGTTTGTTAGATATAATTTTACTATGTTAAAGTTAAAACCTTCCTTTTTGATTAGACAGAAAGGGGGAAATGCTGTGGGATAATACTTTTGGACACTGGTTCAATAAAATGCTGATTGGCCGGTAGCCAGGCAGAAGTATAGGCAGGATAAGCAGACAAGGAGAATTCTGGGAAGAGGAAGGCTGAGTCAGGAGTCACCAGCTAGACACAGAGGAAGCAAGATGACAAGGCAGAACTGAGAAAAGGTACCAAGCCATGTGGCTAAACATAGATAAGAATTATGGGTTAATTTAAATGTAAGAGCTAGTCAGTAATAAGCCTGAGCTAATGGCCATACAGTTTCTTAATATAAGCCTCTATGTGTTTATTTGGGTCTGAGTGGCTGTGGATCGGTGGGACACAGGAAAACTTCCAACTACACTCTAAAAAAAAAATAAAATAAAATACCTTTCTGCAGACACACAAGAAAAATTCTAAGTGATAAGAGAATTTTAAGGAAATACTAAAACAAGAATATTTTTCATTATGTGCTATATTTGAAAAATAAAGTCAACTTCTAAAGATGGTTTCATCAGTGGGAGGAAATCAAGTCATAATATAAGGCAAAACCAGAGAAGCTTTTGGAACTATGTAGCTGTTTAACAATTACAAAAAGCTTGCACTAGGGGCACATGCCTATCATCCCACATGTGGTGAGTTTGGCATTAGCCCGGACTACATCATAATACCCTGTCCCAAAACAAAAGAAATATCCCTAAACATTGGGCAGGGACAAAAAGCTCAGTGGTAGACTGCATGCCTAACATCTAACTGTGCAGTACACTCTCAGCATCACAAAGAAGGAAGATGAGCTCTGTTTTAGGAAACATTAGAGATTCCCTTTTGGAGGTCTAGCATTTTATTCACTTATTTGTCTTTTTGAGGCAGGGTCTCAAGGAAAAGCTAAAGCTAGTCTTGTACTTGCAGTGATCCTCCTGTCTCTGTCTCCATAGTGATGGAATCCTAGGCAGGCACTAAAAAGTCTGGGATCCTTACAAGTCATTCAGGATTGAAAGTAGATATTAACCTCCATTAAGGAAAAAAAGTAAAATGTTCCACTGAACAGAGCATTCCTACTTGTAGTTTTTCTAGAAAATAGTAAGCAGCTGTTAGCAAATTGCCACTATTTAATACTATGTGAATTCCTACTCCAGCAAAATACTATGCTCCATGGGCTGAAGGAGGCAAACTGCATGTTTTTAAATAGCAGACTGATCACTTTACTATTAACATGCTCTTCATTAGTTGCTGCAATCTGCACACTTCAACTTCTGTATCATCCACTGTTCCAAAATAATACAAACTTCCATTATGGAGTTTTACACACTTTCAGATGTGTTCTATATTGAAATAAGCATTTGATGGTTGAACATCAGACCAGTAAACAGTGTTAAGTACACAGAATACAAATAAAAGTTTATTGTACAAAATTAAGGCTTTAGATTTCACAGTTCACCAAAACTAAAAAAAATTAGGTGACTCTTTCCCCCAAACTTCACTTTCACTTCCAACCATTAAAATGACTTGACCCAATGTAATCAAAACGAACATTATAAATAATACCAAGTCCTTTAAAACTGGCTATTCCAAATGTTATTTCTTGGCATAGGTAATCTTCATGGCATGGGATGGTGTGATCTTAAACCCTTGTAAAGCATCTCTGGCAGCTCCAGCCTGTCCATCATTTTCAAATTCTACAAATGCAATGTCATGCCTCCCAGGTACCAGGCGAACTTCCTTGAAACCAGGGAACCTAGAAAAAAAAAAAAAAGCAATAAATACAGGCAAATGTACAAACAAATTTGTTAAACAACTCGCTATTGGTCTAGGAAAACTAATCACATTCAGTGAAGAATCCCAAGTAGGATGGAGGCACTTGTCATAAAATTATACCATGACGGAACTGCAAGAGCCCATGCTAATTCCACTTCTGCCATTATGTCAAAAGTTTGTTTCCTGTTTTCCCCATCTATTAGAATAACTCCAACAGAGGAAATCTAGATTTTTATTTGCTAAGCTTGGAGACAGGCTTCAATCCACAATTAGTCCAAGACTAAATCAATGACCCTACAGAGAACTAGTGCTGTGGGGTGACAAATGAACTCAGGCCATAGAAGCACTATTTATCCTGTGAGGAGGCTCCTACAAAGAGATCTGTTTAGTAAAGAACTTACTGATTGAACAGCATGGATAACATCATCTCATTCGTCTCTTCTGGTAAGTTATTAAGGAACAGAATATAGTTTGGAGGGTAATCGGGGACCTATTAGAAACAAAAGGCAAAATTAGCTTGTGAATATAAACAGTGCTGTGAGGTATTTGGTTGTAAGAAACATGAAAACTCTTCTTCAGAGAACTCCACTGAAGCTTATATGGGTTTGTGAAACCTTAATACACCAAAACAAACGCTGAAAACAATGGCAAGAGAGATATAGATAAAAACCTAACAACAGGGGAAGCCAACAGGGGTATTCGACAGGATACCCCAAACCTGGAAGGTTATGATTCTGTGAAAACAGTATTTAATGACACACCTATAGGTCAGTCATAACTGGGGAATTCTGTCATCTGGAACATAATTCAAAGAGTCTAAAAACTAGAAAAGGCAGCAACATCGACTTCAACTGATAACTCTACTCAGCTAACACTCCAACATGTGACTCCTGGGCATCACTGTTTACTACCAGAACACCAGAAAATTAAAAACTAAAACATTACTATTGACAACCACAGCCTGCTGACATTTACTCTGTGTATGTTCCTGTGCATGCATGTGCACTGTAAATGACATGTACTGCATCTACTTATATACAACAAGCAGAACCAAGCAGAATATTAGATATTAAATCACATGTTTGCTACCCCATCCTGAGATTACAAGGAGTACATCAAGGATTTATATCTAAGACGACACTCTGTCTACTTGCTAATTTCATGGACAGAAAAGATCAAGTGTAAAAACAATTAGTGAACAGCTCAAGATAGAGAATTAAGTGCTGGTATTTGTGAACTGACTACAAGTTCTGAAAGAGTTCAAAGAACAGAAAGAAAGATCATAAGAGCATGCAAAGGGTCAGGTATGCTGACAACTATCTGTAATCCCAGCAATCAGGAGGCTGAAACAAGAGGATTGAGAGTTTGAGAGTAGCATCAAGACTGTTTTCTTAGTGAGGGTGAGGGGTACTGGGCAGCTCAGTAGAGCACTTGCCTAGCATAGGCTAGGCCCAGGATTCAGTCACCACCAACAAAGGAGAAGAAAAACTCAAAAGCACACAACTCTAATATTGTAACTTTCTTGGTGGTACAGAGAAGATGTGGATGTCAAATTCTGTAATTTAGACTCTACTCAAAGCAGGAAACTTTAAATTAAATAAATAAATAAATAAATAAATAAATAAATAAATAAGAAAGACTGAATATTTGTGCTGGGGAAGTGGAAGCAAGGCTAACTGCAAACACTGTTGCCCAATGTGACTCTGAGAAAGACAAGGTGGTGTGTCATCCATCTGGGATGGAAACAGTTCTCACAAAGGCCTCTGACCTTACATTTATAAAGTCCTGACTGCATCCAACCCCAAATAAAAGCTCTTTGTCAGCCCTCATACCCCTTGCCTTTTTGATCTTGTCACCGATTCATGGGAAACAGGAATCAGGCCAGGTTTTCTTCATCTTAGGCAAATTTAAATGTTTGGAAAAGTGAGTTCCTTAAGTGACAGGCAATTATGTTTTGCGAATGGATTTACTTGCTTTTGCAGACATGCACACTATTTTATATTGCCATAATTTTTATGATCTTTAAGGTAAGCACCCCATGGAGGAAAACATTACCTGAGGATTTGGCACTGCGTTTCCTTGAGTATTAGCTGAATTTGGTGTTCCCTACAAAAAAATAAATTAGGATTAAGAAATGGTTAAATCTCAGTCATTTTTCTAAAAAAAAAGCAGCTACAATTTATAACATAAACATAACATAAAGCAACATTAACTGTAAAAGATCCCCTATTCCATTTTACTTTAAGATCCCTATGTCTTCACTATTTATTTACTTAGTTTGTCAATCATTTCTGAAATGTATGTCCTTCAATTCTACAGACCACATCATAAAACTTAACATTTGAACTGTTTTTTTTTTGAGACAGGGTCTCACTATGTAGGCTCAGCTGTCCTGGAGTTTACTATGTAGACCAGGCTACCTGCCTCTGTCTCACCAGTGCTGGGATTAAAGGTGTGCATCATTACGACTGGCTTTAACATTTAAACTTTAAATGATAGAGAGACCAAACATGCTGTGAGTTGAGGCAGGAGGGTAATGAGGGTGAACAGACTCCAGCTAGGCTACAAGAGCTGAGATCTTATATCAAAAAAATAATGATGGAGAAAAGGAGCAATCTTACTTTTTAAAAACAATTTCATATAATCACTATACGTCAAGTGGATTTAAATAATTTCTAACTCAAAAGTAACTTTTTTTGGATAATTTTACTTTTATTAGATTTCAAATTTTGCTTCTTGAATTGTTCAAAGAAGCTCTGAGTAGGATACTCATGATGAAGAGATTATGTATGATTTATAGGGAGAATTTAAGAAAAACGCCAATAGGTACGTCTGAGATATTTTAAATTGTTGCCACAGAGAAACCTGATCCAGTGTACACACCAATCCACCCCTGCTCGCCCCCCCCCCCAATTCCACACATGGAATTATCTGTCTCACCTGGCCAGGCTTTTTGTTTGCAGCTGCTGCAGCCTGTTCCATGGTTTTAGCTTTCTTCTTTTCCTTTTTCTTTTCCTTGTCAGCAAAAGTGCCACGCATTTTAGATATTATGTCAGAATCTGTTTTTGCATATTGAATTCGCTGTTGTAGTTATAGGAAAACAGATTACATTACTTTGTGGAAGACTGTTTACAATAGTTGTTAACCTTTTAAATCCCAGTATATAAATACACTGCAAACTAATTTTAAACACATCTTTAAGGAAACCATTGAAAGAAATTCGTGGAAATAAGTAGTGGCGTATGATTCACAACCAAGGCACACTATACTCAACTGTCTTTATTAAAGGACAAATGAAGTTTAGCTGGGTAGCTCAAACCTGTAACCTTAGCTACTCAGGAGGCTGTATCAAGAGGTCTGCCTGGGCTATGGAGCAAGTTCAAGGCCAGTCTGACACCTTAGTCAGACTCTATTTTAAAACAAAAGGTCAAAAGGTAAAGATACATCAGAGTAGGAGAGTACTTGCTTATCATGTATGAAGTCCCAAGTTCAATTCCCACCACTATCACAAAACAAACAGAAAGCAAATAGACCAGACTGCATATGGTAAGAACAAGGCTGAAGATGCTACACTGCCATTTTTTCTCACTTAGTAACAATGAAAACTTATAAATGACCAACAAAAGGATCAATGTGTCAATCAATTGTGGGATGTAGCGTGGTATTTGTTACTTACAGTGACTAAAATACTGAAATCTGTAAATGACTTTCCTTTGAATCTATCATTTTCAAAAAATAAATTCAATAACTTAAATGTTAAAGTGGCTTGAGAGGAAACAGAAAGACAGAAATCAGCTGCAATGACTGGGTTTAATCTTTTCTATACCAGACAGAGCCCGCAAGATGGTAGGCACCTGAGATCAGTGAGCATTCAAAAACACTGGCCTACACTAGTGTTTTGTCAACTACAGTGCCCAATTCAACAGCCCAGAGAGCCTGACACAGACAGTCTAGGTAAGGCTTCAGATTCTATGCCTTTTGCAAGCACAAAAAGAATGATGGCCAGCTTTGAGGAATGGGGCTTTAGACAGACTGAATTTGCCACATACCTAAATCCATCACTGATGAAATGGCCAAATATTTCTGCCAATGACCTGTACAGTTACCTAGGGTATAAATGCCTGCAAGTTGCAATTTCCATTCAATCAAACACACCTCCAGAGCTCAAAGAGTTAACATGTCTGTGATGACATCAAAACAATAATCCTACAAAGTATTCCTATCCCAAGAATCTGATATTTGAAGAGAAGAAAAGGTATTTTAAAGTAGTGTGGATCAGAAGGCAAGAATTTCTTAAAAGCAAAGCACTTCTCTTTCCTCTCCTTCAGCTAGGAAAAATACACTGGGGAAGAGGAAAGGGGGCAGCATCCCTCAGAACCCCAGGCTTTGCCTGGCCAGTACGGACTAGTCTACTGCAGCAGATGCCAGACAGCCCTGCTAACCTTCCCATCATGTTCTAACAGACAAGACACGCTACTGAGGCTCCAATTCTACCACTCAGAAGTCAGTTCTCTGAGGTCCCCAACCCTGATCCTGACCTGAACAGATCTTGGGTACCTGTCTTGTCTGCCGTTGTAACACAGTCACCTAAGAAAGTATCTGATCTCACCAATGGCTCTTAACAGGACATAATGCAGCCTGTCCAGGGTTACTCAGCACTATAGAGATACTGCTAGCTGAGAAGCTTTTAGCTTCTAGTGTGTAGAGGCCAGGAATTCTGCTAAACACCTTGGTGAACAGTAAAAACCCCAAGTGCCATTACTAAGAAACTCTGGTCCAAATACCCATAAAAATAAGTTACAATTCATCTCTTAAAGTCAGGAAAGAGCAAGATTAAATTTATTCCAAAAGGATCAGACAGAAACCCTCAGGATGGTAGTTCTACTTTACTGAGGTCATTTTGTTCTGAGTTAGAAATTGAAGCAAATTCTGCTCACTGCTGATCTAACCTAAATGCATTTAAATACAAGCAAGGCAGATCAAAGCATCTTATTATCCCGTCAAGAGGTTGGCGATCTGGCAGCTCCTCCTCAACTTCCTCAAGGCAGACAGAGAACAGGCCTCTAAAATACCTTCAGTGGAAAATCAGGCCGATGGACATTTTGCATTCATTTAAATGAGTTGGCAAGGTGGGGCTAGTGCCAAACACAGCAAACGTTTCCTCCTGTCTTGTATCCAGTTAACCAGGCACATGCCAACTTGCCATTTCAATTTAGCCAAATTGCCTAAAGTCTTGAGCTCCAAGCAAAAGAGATCTAGACTATGCAAATTCTTCATATTAAGTAATAGTAACTGACTTCAGGAAACTTCATCTTACTGAAATTCAGGGAACAGTGTGATACAGGGCAGAGGCCCTAAATGGCTGGTGACAGCTAACACTGTAGGGCTGGCTGGAGCAGTCACAGCCATTCACCTGGTTTCACTGCTTTGTCTAAGTAAAGTTACAACAGAGGAGCATCTGGCTAGCGAGGCCTGCAATCTTACTACCTGACCTATTGGAAAAATATGTTCCCTCCTAGCATATAAAAGCATGATAATCCTAAATGTTTACTTAGTGTCCGAGCACTGATGCTACCACCGGCTATAGGACTACATCCTACGAACGAGATTAGCTCATGCCCAGTCCTTCTCTGCGGTGATGTTTTATCTGTATGTTAGTAAATAAAGTTTGCCTGGTGATCAGAGGAAATAGCAAACCGTTTTAAGTAAACACAAAAGTCAGGCAGTGGTAGCACACGCCCTTAATCCCGATCCCTTGGCAGGCAGCGTGTTCAAGGCCATACTAGGGAACAGAGCCAAGCATGCTGACACATGCCTCTAATTCCAGGACCAACCATAGATACCTGGAGGTCTGTACAGACAGGAAGTGACAAGAAAGTGAGGTAGCTGGGCTAAGAGCCAATAAGATGGCAGAACAGCAAGGCAATAAAAGCCTGGGTAGACAGGAAGTTGTGGCATTTTGGAAGCTGCAAAGCTGGTGAGGTAAGGTTAGCTAGTGGCTTTCACTATTTCCCTGATCTCTAAGGCTTTTCCCCCTATACTTGGGTCCATGTTTTTTATTTAATAAGACCACTTAGAAATTCGGCTACATTTCTCCATGATAGGCAGGGGCCAGACCATCAGTGTGTACTTTCATACAGCCTTTAGGCCAAATACAGATCATGACCTATTTTTGTACCGCTTGTGAGTTAACAATTATTTTAACACAATTTTAAAAGGTTCAAAACACATAAATAAACAGGACAATAGGATCAAAAACTTTATGTGGTCAGCAAAGCTTGTAATATCTATCTAGTTCTTCAGAGTTTCTGCTGATCTCTGGATTAAACCGATGATTCACCTTGCTCCTATTTTAGTGGCTGTACAAGTAAATAGAGATGCAGAATCTGCTAATGACAGAACACCAATGAGGATTCAGATCCTCTAAACCACAGGCCTTGGTTTTTCAAGACCTCTTTACATGACTTCCAGCAGAAAGGCAGCATGAGTCTACAGTCAGGGTACAGTGTATGTACTTAAGACTCGAGACTTTTCCAATCCGCTGTCACCCAGTCTTACTCCCATGGGCCTCCTAATTGAGTTAAATACAGGCCCTTTGGACCACCCCTTCCTACTTGGTTATTTGAAACAGTTTCATGTAGCCTGGGATATCCTTGAACTTCTGATCCTCCTGCCTCCACTCCCAAGAGCTGAGAATCCATACATGTACCGCCTACCTTAATTTCTAATGTTTTAAAAAATCTTGTCTGTGTTGCCATCCTATTTTTCAGT
Source organism: Peromyscus leucopus (assembly GCF_004664715.2). Taxonomy (NCBI): domain Eukaryota; kingdom Metazoa; phylum Chordata; class Mammalia; order Rodentia; family Cricetidae; genus Peromyscus; species Peromyscus leucopus. Next base: position 119,330,038 of record NC_051066.1, on the reverse strand, counting down.
GATGTACAATATATTTTAGTTTTGCTCATTTTAACTGGAATAAGTTAATAATTAATTCAGCTCTAGTAGTGCATTTTTATAAAAATATCTATATAAGCCTTCTGAGGTAGTGCATACCTATCATCCCAGCAATTAGGGGGTAGAGTCAGGAGAATTAAGCATTGGCTACATAACAAGTTTAAGGCTAGCCTAGGTTACCAGAGACCCTGTCTCAAAATGAACAAAATACCTATGTGTTCAAAAAAAAAAAAAAAAAAAAAAAAACAAACCAACTTTTTCTAAACAAACAGAAAATAGCCTAACATCAAGTCCATACTTAATAACCTACTATACCACTCAATAATAGTAAAGCAGAAATAATAGGATTAGCTCACCATTGGTTTACCATAAAATGGAAATCCTTGTAACTGTCTCAGAGCATTTGTGGATGAGCCCAGTTCCTTAAATATAACAAAAGCCTGACCCCTCATCTTCATGGTCTTTAAAGCCACAATATCTACCACGTGTCCAAACTGAGAAAACAGGGCATACAAGGATCTCTTCAACTCTGTGCAAATAAGAAGAAAAACAATCTGTGAATGTAACAATGACTAAGTTCTTTATAAAATAACAATACAATGACCACCTCTATCATTCATTTACTTATAGTAATTTGAAAAAAGAAACACACCACACTATTCTTATTAGCTACCTAATTTAAAGTTATTTGAAACCATTTATGAGTTAAAACAATTAAAGGCACTTGAATCTCCGTATATTCTTACATTAAAAAACCCTAAAGTTGTGTAAAATGGGATAAACCATTGTAGAGCATTAGGAAAGAAGACTAGAGACATTAAGACACATTCTCAAGACACAGGTGAATAAACACATTTTAGTGGTGAACAAGTATTTTTAAAAGACCATACCTTCTTTTTTAATTTTATCATTCATATTGTTGATATAAATAGTGTGATTTGGTCTGATATCCATGTTTGTGTAAAACTTTTCAAATAGCCTAAAAGAAAGACATAATCCGTTATTAGCAAGGAGGGTTAAATCATACAGGCGTATGACACGACAAAAAACAAGAACCATTAGTGTTAAATTATTTTTCCACCCCAGATGTCAGAAAATGTCAGCTGGCACTAGACAATAATTTCTCCCTAGCCACTACTGGGGCATTTTAGACAAATGGAAAATAGTTCTCAAGATCAAAACTCGGTAGTACATCAATACATAGGCAGATTCAGAAATATTTTATTTAAGGTACTACTTTTTCTAAAAATGATACTGTCTTTCCATCTACATAATGAAATAACTTTTTAAAAGTATATTTGCTAATTCTTTGAGAATGTCATACAATAAATATATTTTCATCATATTCTCTGGAAAAATTTTTTCAGTGAAGTAATTTAAACATCCATGTAAGAAACTAGTAAACATACATCTAGTTAAAAAAATCATTGTAGGCCGGGTGGTGGTGGTGGCGGCGGCGGCAGCAGCAGCGCACGCCTTTAATCCCAGCACTTGGGTGGCAGAGCCAAGTGGATCTCTGAGTTCAAGGCCAGCCTGGTCTACAGAGTGGGGTCCAGGACAGGCACCAAAACTACACAGAGAAACCCTGTCTCAAAAAACACACAAAACATTTTAATAGAACAATAATAAAATTGTGCACTCACAAACCTATTTATTTAAACATTATTATTATTATTATTATTATTATTATTATTATTATTATTATTTGGGGTGTGTGTATGTATGAGTGTTATTATGAAAGCTGGGGTCAGAGAACAACCTTTCACCGACAGGTTCTCTTCTCCCACCATGTGAGTCTCAAGGGGCCCAACTCAAAGTGTTCAAGGTTGGCAAAAAAGTGCCTTTACCTGCTGAGATATCACAACATCTCTCAAATGTATTTAATTTATATACACCTTAATACATATATCATCACCTCCAAGGCTGACTTCGGGATTTCCTCTCACAGATCCGAAAGGAATGATACTCTCAGAAAACAATTTAGAAAGACAGTTAAGAGCTCAGATTCTGGCACCAATGGGATCCGGATTTAAATTCTGTTTATGCTTTTACAATCTGCTTCGCTGAGGGGCAAGTTCCTTAGCATCTCGGGTTCTCAGCTACACACTGGGGATAGTAACAGCACCTACAAAGTGGAGCCCAGAAGACTAAATGAGACGTGTATCTAACGGTCTGCATCAGTATGCATCTAAAGTTCATTACTGATGGCTATTACAAGCCAAAGGGTCAACATGCTGTGCTGACTATGACGGGATGACTTACAAGAAGGACCTGTACTACGCAGGTAACAGTTAACAGGAACCTGGAGAAGGGCTGGGGTCTCAGGGAAGAAAGGGGCCAGGGCAGAAGCTCTGGCAGTAGCTCCTGCGGGCTGAAAGAGCGCAAGGGCACCCGAAATGCCCTCCACACACCCCAAAGGCTGCTGAGGCCCCCCCCCGGGGGTGGGGCTGAGTGTTCAGCGAACCGTAAATGTCCCCAAGCAAACAACGGGCCAATCTTTACCCCAGAGCGGATTCCTATGCGCCAGCTTGAGCCTCTTCACACACCGGTCAAGCTGCTCAACAGGCGGACCCCACGGGCGCTAAAATCCCCAGTCACCCGCTGAGAACAGGATGAGATGAGACACTGGGCCTGGACCCGGGTCGCCGTCCCTTCCTCCCCTAGGTCGCACCCTCCACCGAGCCGGAGACCGTGCAGCCGACGACACCTTCGCCCTTGCTGGCTCGGTTCCGAATGGGAGGATCCGGCCAATCCCCGAGATCACCCACAGCTAGGAAGAGCCCCGAATAACCCACCTGAGGCCCGCGCCGTCCCGCTTGAAGCCAAAACCGGAAGAGCTGCCTGGCGCCGGAAGAGCGCGGCTACACTCCTCAATCGAACGCAGATAAGTCGACGAGCCGAGCACCGAGTCAATCGATGCCTCCAGGCTCCGGCATCCTGAGCCAGAATCTTTCTGTGCATGCACATCCCTGGAGGATTGGGGGAAAGAAGGTTACTGTGGGAAGGGGAGGAACTGGATGGGATCAAATTAGGATCCAGGGGCCAATCTGTGAACAGGAGAGAAGGGAAGGGAAGGGAATCGGTTTCCCTTACCGCGATTTTGAAACTTTCCAACTTTATGACATGGTACAATTCTACAGGAGCAGTCCCTCAGCTTGCCCTAAGGGCAAGGGGGCAAACTTTTCAATGGATTCTAGCCATCTTGGCTTAACACCACCTTTAGAATGGTCTTTGTCAGTTCCTGAATTCAATCTCAGATTCTGGGAGTCTGAAAGAACACTCCAGCACTGTGCAGAGTACATCTTAGATGCAGCCCTGGCGTCCACCCAGAGCAAAGAGAATTAGTGTTTGCTGGTTCTCTCACCACACTGTAGGCGTACACAATCAACCTAAATTTATGATTAAACTCCAGAAACTGTTAACTTACCCCCACCCTCCCAACGTCTTCTTTCCTCACAAAATGTCTGGATTTTTCTAGGCTAAAGATTGGGATTCGTTTCATCATCTTGAGGTTTCTGTTTTTTGATTTTGTTTTTGTTTTTTTAATCAGCAGAAGTTGCACCATAGAAATAGTGTCTGCTCTGTTCACTGAAGTAATTAGAAGAATGACTGATAATAAATATGCATTGGATGAATGAATGAAGTCTCAGGGAAGTTAGGCTACAATAAAACAAGTGTGATTTCTAGTGAAGATCCTATAAGTGTAGGAAATGATGTTGAACAACCACAGAAAAAGTGTTAATTATATAAATATAGAAACCAGTCTGTTTTGTAAAAAGAATGTTGAGTATGTTCTTTAAAAAAGAACATCAAGTAAATATAATAATAATTTCTAAGGAACAACAAGGTGCCCTACCCATTAACACGCACATCTGAGCAGCTAATTAACTGCTTGGTGATAATGAGAGCAGCTCAAATGCTTTTTCTGAAATAAGCTGTAATATGACTTTGTTATATAAATTGATCTGGCCAATAGTTCACAGCTATTTTATAAAAATTTACAAGCACGCAAAGACATTCTACCTGAGAAGGAAATAGTGCAGAAAAAAAGAGCTCTAAAGACACCACACACTATCAACAACTGAATCGCAACTACTGTACATTTTACAATGCATGGAGGGAATTGTCTAATGACAAGTCAGTGGCAATGGTTCACACGATTTTTTCCAGCTTCATCTGTAAAGAGCCAGCACATTTTCATACCCATGAGCCATCACTCTGGGCTTTTCTGAATGGGTCTTTGATGGTTTCCTGAATGACCGAAAACTAAGGATTGAAATTGGGTCTGGTAGGGAATGAAGGGGGAAGGGGCTTTCCTGGTTCTTTGAGAAACCTTGTAATCACACAATTCCATATCTGAAGTACTGGGAAGTTAGGGCATCCAAACAATGATCACATATACATGCAGTGCAAAAGAACTTGAATGCAATATAAATAAATCTTCTATAACCTCTGACCTCTCCTTGGTCAAACAAGGAATTAGAAGTAAAAAACTCACATTTTTGAAACTAACAGAAGAGAACATATGTTTCCCTGGAGTTCTGCTCAGTTTAGACTCATAATTCTGTTAGGCAACAAGATTTACTTTCCAATGAAACAGGTTTTTTATCAAACTAAACCCAGAGGCAACGTTATAACCACCAAATACAAGCTTTATGCACCTACTAACGATAAAATTTGCTTATTTGGGAGGCAGCAGAAAAATGACTGCAACCAGTTGGGAATAAAACTGTGTCAAGACACCTAAATTATAAAGGTGGCGACTGCACTGTCTTAGTGGCTCTCAGTACACATATATTTTCCCTACTTTATCTGCACATGTTTTATGTTTCTCATTAAATGTTTTTCAGTATCTTGCAGCAGTGACATTGGGAAAGGGACATGCTTAAAGGAAAAGGCACCATAAAACTATACTGGAAGTATTTTGCCTTATTTATGCTAGATAGAGCCAGGAAATGTATGGCAACTGGCTTGCATCTTCTTTCTCCCTACAGGTAGTAATTACACTAAAAATTTTATGTAGAGTGAATTATTTTCAAAACAAGCATTAAACAAATCTAAGTGTTATTGTTGAACATCAAATCAAGTTTACATTTTCTCAGCTGGTTGAAATTATGTTCAGCTAAATTTTACCAAAAAGCAATCCTCTCTTGCTATTCAGGGAAGAAATAAATTTGTGCAATTAATTTCCTTTCATTGCATTTCACCCTTCCTTTTTTAATCCTTCATAAGCATACTCTTATTTTTACAGACAAATGAATAAATGAATGAATGCCAGAAATGACTATTACTTACATGTAATGCTATGTCCATGCTACAATGCAATGTCATTCTTGTATATCAAAATAATACTCCCTCTCTGGAATGGGTGGGATCTTAATATGATAACATATGCATTCCATAAGGTTTGCAAACAAGTTTTTTTTTTTAACTTGGAGATCTGAAAATCAGCCCAAAGAAAGACAAGGAGAAAATCAAAACACTTTGGTGTTCTGTTTTGTGAGACATGTAAGTTACACACAATAAATATACTATTGTCTGTCCTCACAGAAGTCAGGTAAAGTAACATCACACAGTTCCCTAGTAGACCATAATGTGTCAGTCCTTCAGACCTAGGTAATGAACTCAATGATGTGTGGATAAAAAAATTAAGTGGTGATACATGCCTTTAATCTCAGAATTATGGAAGTAGAGGCAGATGGAAATCTCTAAGTCCAAGGCCAGTCTGGCCTGCATAGCAAGTCTCATGCCAGCCAGGCTATAGTGAACCCTAGTCTCAAATACAGAACACAATTTGTAAGTACAGTTAGTTATGTTTCTCCTATGATTCACCACTGCTAATTATTTGGGCTTCTTAGGTCCTGTAACTAGTTGAAATCTAAGTTTTTAAAACATACATTTTATGTGTTGATTGATCCTCAACTGTCTAATTTCAAGCATGATGTATTACTGATTTCATGGGCATAGTATAGATATCCAGATCTAATGCTCCTCAAATGGTAACATGTATGCAGTTTTCCCAGAGATTTTGCTAAAAAAAATTCTGATTTAGTGAGATTAGAATAGGGCATGAGAAGTTTTGACAATAACCTCCTAGGTGATGCTGATCCTTATAGACCTGTACTACATTTTAGGTACCAAGACAAAAGCTCTCATCTTAAAAATATACAGTAGATTACCCCAGCATTGCATAGTAGTTAGATATAAAGCTACAGAGATAATAGCAAATGCAGAATACTAGTGTCTTAGCACATATCCTGTTGCTATAACAAAATACCTAAATTTGGGTAGTTTACAAAGAATAAAATTTTTTCATCTCAGTATTCCGCGGGCAGGGAGTCCAGAGCATGACATAAACATCTGACGAGCATCTGGTGAGGGCTTCCTTGCTACATCACCATATGGCAGAAGGCAACTCAGTTGAAGCAAAGCACGTAGGCCAGAGAGATTCCCTGTTAGAGCAAAGCCACTCCCAAGATAACCTGTTAAGCCACTGCTATAGTGGTTTAAATGAGAATAGTGCCCATAGGCTCATATATTTAAACACTCATTTCCCAGTTAGTAGAATTGTTTGGGAAGGATTAGGAGATATGGTGTTGCTGGAAGAGGTGTGCCATTGAGGATGGGACGTGAGGTTTCAAAGGACTCTTGCCATTCTCAGCACTGTTTCTCTCCATCTCTGTCTATCTCTGTCTCTACGTCTCTCTGTCTCTGTCTATGACCCCCCCCCACCGCTTCCTACTTGCAGATAAAATGTAAGCTCTCTGCTATTGCTCTAGCACTATGCCTGTTTGTCTGCTGCCATGCTCCCTACCATAAATGTTATGGACTCTAGTCCTGTGAAACTATAAGCCCCAAACTCTTTTTCTACAAGTTTGGTTGGTCATGGTTTCTTACCACAGCAATAGACTAAGACACCCATTCATTCATTAGTTGATTAATCCAGAGCCCCCATGACACAGTCTCGTCCCAAAGACCCAACTTCTTAATACTGCTGCACTGGGAACCAAGTTTCTAAATGAGACTTGGAGGGGAGAAACCCTGTTCAAACCATAGCAGCCATCTTTTTTTTGTTGTTTGTTTTCTTTTGCTTCTCGAAACAGATTTTCTCTGTGTAGCTTTGTGCCTTTCCTGGAACTCACTTGGTAGCCCAGGCTGGCTTCAAACTCACAGAGATCCTCCTGGCTCTGACTCCCGTGTGCTGGGATTAAAGGCGTGCACCGCCACTGCAAGGCTCAGCCACCTTCTTATAGAAACACAATAGTTATATAACAACTATTTATTTCAAACATGGTACCAGTTATCTTATTTCCTTTATTTAAATTTCTTCCAATGGACAATGAAAAATAAATATCAAGAGGAAGAAGTCTAGATTTTTTGATCCTCTTCAACAAGTGATTGTTTAAGAGTTCTTGTTACTTTCCAAATTATAGTGGTCATTAACATCATGAGAAAACAAAATCCAATTCTTGTCTTATACCAGGCTCACAGAAGACATGTGCTACACTCTACATTTTGAAAAATTGGCATTGCCATGCACTTTCTTCAGATAAAAAGCGTAAGAACATGAGGATGCAGTACTAACAGACCAGTATATCTAGAACACAGATGCTGAGGGACAAGGCAGAAACACAAAGAGCCAATACAGAGTTTGCCAACTGCTTTTGGTCTTTGTTGTCTTGGAAACATAAAATACAGCTTCTGTTTCTACTAGGTCTCTGAGTAACTTTAATGATTGGAAAACATCTTCTCCCTTCCTTACTCCATCAACAGTTCAAACTGATCATGTATCATATACCAGAGATAATTCATTGTGATTTAGGAGTTATTTGTTAGTATACCCATAGCTTAACCCACCATGACTTGCAATATTAATATCTCTAATAAATAATTGTTTAACAATATATTATATAACTCAAACAAGTTCTCTGCAAGCTATTCTTATAATGAGGACCATTCTCATTCGAACCACTACAATGGGCTAATGGGTTATCTTGAGAGTAGCTTTGCTGTAACAGGACCTCTCTCTGGCATACATGCTTTGCTTCACCATGTTGCCTTCTGCCATGCTGTGATGCAGCAAGGAAGCCCTCACCAGATGCTGATCAGATGCTCATGTCATCCTGTGGACTCCCTGCTTCTGTCTGGAGAATCCAAAACAATTATGCAAATGAGGCTGATGCTTCCAATTCTGTTTTGTTTCAGGTGAATGTGGGGGTAGTTTAACTCTTTGAAGTTTCTCTAAAATACATTGGCAGAAATATCATCACATGAGTTAATGAGTTTATTAAAACTGATGGCAAAAAATAAGAAGTGGTATTGTATCTTCCAGAATAATGAGCTGAATAAATTTGTATTCTTTATGAACTACCCAATTTTAGATATTTTGTTAGAGCAACAGGGTATGTGATAAGACACTAGTATTCTATATTTGATATTATTTAGTATTATTCTTATATTTGATATTATCAATGCAGCATTAGAGATAACCATATATTCTTATAGGTATCTCTGATTTTGAGTACATAACAAGCAAAATATATAGATCTGAGGTTATTACAAATTTTTAAAGTAAAAATAAAAGTAACTGATAACTTCAAGACCCAATTTTAGTATTTTTATTGTGAAATTTAATCCCTTATGTATTGAATACCTACATGAATGTATCTCCAGTTATGGTGGTGTTTCCACCATAAACTATGGAACCAATAACCCTAATGAACCCATTAAAAATTGAAATATTGAGTCAAAATGCATTTTAATAGACATAGTAGTTTGGATCAGCCTAACTTAAATGGGCTTAAAACACCCTATGGTAAAGCAAGATCATAATGAAATGTTAATTATGTCATGTAACTTATTGAATATCAACAGGAATAAGCTGAGTAGATGTATAAATAATTGTAATATTGCTGAAAAAACAACTAAAGCCAAACCATGATAAGTGAGGAACCATCAGCATAAGATGTCATTATATATGTTTATATATTATATTGTATCATTTATTATATTATATTATATATTTTTGTCAAACTTAGAGAAAATCAGTGGTCTGTAGAACCTTCAGAGATGGATTCTGAAGAAAAAAATACCATTTTACTACTCTAATTTTAGACTGGTCAGAATCATCTGGCAACAAAGGATGCAGGGTGTGTATAAAACATTTCAGGCATGATTTAACCTCCAGAGACAGGTTGGATTCTGATCACAAAGGAGTTGAGCGAGAAAGTTCTGAAGCCCTTACTTTGAATTGCAGATTGTGTTCAGACAAGACAACCCTGAAAATCATTTCTGTCTGGGAATCCAAAACAATTATGTAAATGAGGCTGATATTTCCAATTCTATTTTGTTTCAGGTGAATGTGAAGGTAGTTTAACTCTTTTAAATTTCTCTAATATTCACTGGCAGAAATATCATCACATGGGTTAATGAGTTTATTAAAACTGATAGCAAAAAAACAAGAAGTGGTATTGTATCTTATTGAGATTAGATAGTCTTCCTTTAGTTATGATAGTTTTTCCATCTCTAATATGAAGCTACTGTCTAACCTTTAATGTATTAAATTTGGTAAATTACTTCAGCTCCCAAAATATATTAATATAACTTATAATACATTTTGTCATCTCAGTAGAGGACTCTGAATCAGAATGGTCAGTTTGCAAAGCCCACAAGGAATTAGTTCTAAGTTATTTCATTGCGACTGAAATTGAAAATGTCAGATTTTATTGTGAGTGGCTATGACTGGGAGAGCTCATTCCTCCCTTTCTTCAGCATAAGGAATCCCAGAAGTCTTTGTGTCCTGCTAAACTTTAAGTATTCTAAGATTTTACCATATTACAACTTTGGGACTCTTATTTTTGTCTTGGTTTTATTGGGAATTGAGCTCTAAACCTCAACTTAGGCTGGACAAGAGCTTCTACCAATAAATTGAATCTGCAGCCCAGGACACTCTTAGTTTTGAGCACCTACAAAATAGGAAATCATATTAGCTGCCAGAGATGAGCAAGAAAGACAAACAAAATATCTCCTTACACATAACTGATCCCATGGGATGTCAGACTAACATGTAAATGTTTGTGAGTTGTAGGTAACTATTACAGAGATGTTCCCATGACTAATGCTACATCATAAACGACACTCCACGGACTTAATGGTCTAAAACAGTACCTCCTGGATTATGGCTAGTGGGCTTGTGGATCAGGAATTCAATCAGAGTGACAGCATGGAATTTTTTATCCTCGTAGAGAGACTGAGTGTCACCCAGTGAAACTCAGCTGATGAACAGATTGGCTTACAAGATTCAAACATTTTCACTTATCCATTTGGTGATAAGGATAGCTAAGAAATGGAGTTCAGATAGGTATGTCAAATGGAACATTGTCACATGACATCTCTAGCCTGATGTCTCAGGCTGATTGAATTAATAATATAATAGCCAAATTCTCCTCAGAAAATTAACTACATGTTGTATATAGATTTAATCTGGGATGTCATACAATAAAACTTTCAGGAAATCCTTTGGTTCCAACCATGTGGTAATGCTAACCTACATTCAATGGGAAAGGAACTAACCTCCAGTTTGTGAGAAGAGAGTGGCAAATTCATACCACAGACATCTGCCAGAGGTACATCCTATCATGGTAGAAAGAGAACATTATAGAGCTATGGGTAAGAATGAACTGGATAAGTAGGAAAAAATAAAATCTTGCCTTTTCCATTTATCAGATGTGAAAACTTCAAGAATCCAACCTAAGGCTCTCTTGCATGCTATGCAAGCACTTTATCAAAAGATCTTCATCCTCAGCTCCCTCTTTAACTTCTATTTTAGGTGCAAGACCATGGAGAGCATTGAAAGTTTGCTTTCCTTTTAATGTAAGAGAAGTCAAAGAATCAATACCAATTTTGGTTAGTTTTTATAAGCAAATTGACCCTTATAAGGGAGAGACTGTATGACCTGTCAATGAAACAAAGCTGTTACAGGTTTTGTGACAGGAAAGAGAAAGTGTAGGAGATATGGAATTGTTTTTGAACAGCAACACTTGGCTTTCCTCTACTGGAAGAGTCAATTTATTGGCTATTAGCTAAAAGGTCAACTGGACTGTCTGACCTTAGGCAGGTTGACTGGGCACTAAATACAATCATTCTATTTATTTATTTATTTTGTGGACAATGTGAGGGTTGCCTGGGCCTGTCAACAGTGAAGTTTGGGGGAGGGGCATGTGGGCCTCCCCTATGGAACTATTGGATACTGATACATTTTAGGGGAGGGACAGATATTATCTTCAGTTGTGTAGCCATTGGTGAGCCCATCAGACTCGAGTGGATACTTTCTAAGCTATAGTAACACATACTGCCCCGATTAAACTCACTGGTACATACACACACACACACACACACACACACACACACACACACACACACACACACACACACGCACACACGCACACACGCACGCACGCACGCACGCATGCACGCACCACGCACGCACCGCACGCACGCGCACTCACGCACACCATGAACATGAGAAAAAAACTTGTAAGGAGGAAGTAGCTTTGCCAACAGGGGAAGATGTGAGAGAATGGAGATGAGAGTAACCAGAATTCATTAAACACGTGTGTGAGATTGTCAAAGGACAAATTTAATTAATTTAAAGTTATCAAGAGCATTAAATGTAAGTATCTTAGCAGCATCTATAAAATAGAAGTTTTTAATATCATCATTTTTGTACATCCCTAAAAATCATCATTGTTTACATAAACATCCTTGTAAATTATAGCCTGTTTATTTTATACAATTATAATCCTAGTCAATATCCAACTTTATATCTTGATTTTTTTCCTTTGCCTTCTACTGCATTACAGTATGCTTATGACCTCTCTACAGAAAAGCTTTTGGCTTTTTACCCTTACTTTTTACTCTAGAGAGTGGCCTCAAGAAGGAGTTATTGATGTCTTCCTCTCCTGCAGTAATCAATACTCAGCATTTGTAGAAGAGAAAGTTCACAAAAAACAAAAAAGATGCCGTCAGTAGCGGAGAGCTCACTTGTGGAGGTGGAGACTAAATTGATTTGAATTGGTCCAGAGAGCTGAGCTAAGACCCAGATGTAGACATCATAGGGGATTCACAGTTCTGCTTTATGGGCTGATTAAAAAGTATCCAGACTCATTCCAGTTTCCTTTCTGTTGCTATCATAAAATGCTCTTACCAAAAGCAAATTAAGGGAAAAGGGGTTTATTTCTGCTCAGGGTTGGAGAGTCTGCTTACAAGTTACAGTTCATCACTAAAGGAAGAAAGGGCAGGATGTCAGGTGAAGACTTGGAGCAGAAACCATGGAGCAATATTGCTTGATTACAAACTCATGCTTTGATAGCTTTCTTCTTTTATTTTATAATTTAACTTAATTTTACATATCAGCCACGATTTCCCCTGTCCTCCCTCAGTGCCTTAAAACCACAATGTTTATATTATTATATCTCTGTTATGAGGTGGCTAGTGGTTTCTCATGTCAGACAGAAGCCAGGGTTAGGATAAACATGAGCAATTCCTTATTCCTCTGTCTGGCATTTGGACTGGCAGACCTTAAACAGCTACAGGACTGGGGAATGTCCATTCTGAAGTATCTCTGTGTCCATGTGATCTTCCAGCATGATAACATTAACATAGCAGACTTATAAGATGGCAATATAGAGCTGGGCACATATATGTCCCTAGCTGGAGCACCAGGCAGAAATTGTGTAACCTTGTATGATCCAGCCTTGAAAACCATGTAGTATTTTTTTTTTCAGTTGTCCTTTGTCATTGAGACAGCCCAAAGATCTATCCAGATTTAGAAAAGAGTCTCTATGCCTTGTTGGGGAACAATATTTGGAAGCTCCCATGGAACCAGAGATAGTCTGTGGATATTTTAGGAAAATGTAATCTGATATGTGGGCTTTGTAGAACAAGGGCTTGGTTACATTTCTGGGTGATGGCATCATATTCTCATATAACCTCTCAACATGTCTCAGTTACTTTGTGCCACCAATATCTCTGATGTAGAAATTATAACAAAGTCTGAGCTATCTATAGAAGGGGCTATCAATCTATAATGGAGGGAAAAGAGAATGTTTAGAACTCAATCAATAGTGATATTGGTGGTAGAGCAGAAAGTCAAGCTCAAATCAAGGTACTCAGAATCCCTTGATGGTCAGTAATCTGTAGACTGGGAAAGTATGGATGATATACATTGATATCAGCTAGAATTTGGACTCAAATATAAACAACAGAGTGACTGAAACTCATAAAGATTTATTATGTAAAAGACAATTGAGGGGGGGTTGGAGAAATGACTCGTGTTTAAGAAAGAATACGGCTCTTACAGTTCTCAATGGCCATAATGGTCAACTCACACCACCTGTAACTCAAGTTCTAGGGGATCCTATACCCTTTTCTGATCTCCATGGCCAACTTCACTCACATGTACATAGAGCCACAGACAATCCTGCACATATATAGTTAAAAATTAAAATATAATTTTAAGAAGGATGATTGAGAGGATGGGAAGACGACTCAGTGGAAAAGAGGCACTTGCTATGCAAGGGCTTGAGTTTGAATCCACCCATCAAAAGGCAGATGTGATTCTGCACACCTGTAACCTCAGCCCTGGGCAGGGTCAGAACTCAGACGGGAGAACTGCTAGGGCTTGATGAGCAGCAGCTTAGCTTCAAGTTTAGTGAAAGCCTATCTCAAAGAGATAAGGTGAAAAGCAATTGAGTAGATTATCTGACACCCTCTTCTGGCCTCCCGATTCCTACATACAATGTGTTCCTACACATATATGTACACCACACACACACACACACCACCACATACACACATAAATGCAAATATGCATGTATGACAAATGAAGAGTCACAGTTCAAGTTCCTCAAATTACTCAGAGACAAAGTTACTTCAATTTTCCGTTAGATATTCTTGTTCCTCTGCTTTCATTCACAAGGTCATAGTGCAAGGTGGCTGAGGTGGCTCTTGGAATTTCAGCTATATTCCAGGCCACAGGAAGGAGTAACAAACTAGACCACCATCTCTACCTTTTTGTCTCTCTCTTTTTTTACTTGAGTTCAACAAGTTTCAAGCAGTACCGGAAAATGTAGCTTCTAGTACTTTTGCCCAGGGTTTTGTTTTCTTAAGACAAAAAATCAAAGTTGTATTTAGGGTTAAGGTCTCCTATGTCAAAGTTCTACTGAAAAGATTTTTTTTATAGATAGCCACTGAGATGGCTAATCTTCATTTCCAGTTTGACTGGATTTAGAATCACTTCAGAGACACATCACTGGGCACATTCACGAGATTGCTTCCACCAAAGGGGTAAGATATCCTCAAAGTGAGCAACACTTTCCAACAGGCAGCCTGAATACAGAGAGGGCTAAGGAGAGAGTAGTTGGCATCTGCCCTTTTCAGCTTCTTCTTGCTGTGCTAGTGCATCAATGGCTGCTGCTTCCACCACTGCCACTACTGCCTCTGCAACATCAGCCTCCAGTTTTCCAACATGGAGTCAACATAGTGACCCTAGGAATCACTACACCTTCAGTGCAGAGTGGGAAGGCTGAGGCATCCAGCTTCATGGACTGGGCAGTTTCAGGTTCTCACTCTCTCCAGTGTTCAGACGACCACTTCTGGACTACTCAACCCTGGTCATATAAACTAATCTCATAAGTCTCCATATGGTATATAATCTCTCAGAGAGAGAGAGAGAGAGAGAGAGAGAGAGAGAGGCGCACATGCACACACACTTTATTGATTCTGTTCTTCTGTAGAACCTTGCCCAAAATACTCATTAAGTTAAATGGGGCATAAAGTCCTTTCTAGTGATATATAACTGTGTATTATTTCTTCTTTCCACTTCACTATAAGAAATGAGAGATTTATTTCAATTATTTGCAATCAGAAGTAGAGAAATTTTATGTAATTCACCTTCTACTCCAAATAGCAGATAACATTCCATTAGAGAACATTTCATTCTTTGGTCTAAACAACCAGAGCCATGATGACTGCAAAAGATTAGACGGTGTTCAGAAAACTCAATGAATGACACCCACTCTCTGAAACAGTCAATGAGCTGGTTTGTGTACCTTGTGTTTGTGGTCTTGAGTAACACACCTGGCAATTAAGGTCATTATTAACATTAAAACATATGCTTAGTGCTGCACTCCGTAAGTGTGGATGACATGAAATACTATAGAATTTTCCACCTGTGATTTTCTGGCTTTCAGATGCCCAGCTGAAGGGCAGTTTCCTTCCTAAAGTTTTTCCAAGCACCAGTGCTCTGCCATCTTTCTCATCTCTGGACTCAGGTGCTGAGTCTATGTTTACATTCAACAGTTAGGACCAGCATTGACCACACATTGGTCCGCTATTTCACACTACTTGAAAATGCCTCGGTACTTGTCACCTGCTCATGTCACGTGTGGAATTCTTACCTTTCCAAGCTGAGCATGAACTCCTTGAGGTTAGAACCTTGCTTCATATTTATTTCCTATCATTCAGGTTTAGACATTCAATATATTGGAGGTGATAAAGTCCCAGTAGGGCACTTTGGCAGCAAGATCAAACTCAGGAGGGGCATGTACCAAATGTCCCACTAAATGCTAGAAACAAAATTACTCAACTGTTTGTGTCACAAAAGTAAATTATAGTCTACCTTCAAGAATGGCTAAATTACAGAGACAATTATTGATATGTGAATTTGTATGAGCATATTTAAACGTGTTAGCTAAAGTCATAGTTAGGCTATCTTATGGTCTGTATATTCTACATTTTTAAAAAGAATTTCATACATGAGTATTGTATTTGTACCACTTCTACCCCACCCTCCAGGCCCCCCAGCCCTTCTCATGTTCCCCCACACCCTCTCTAACTTATGGCCTCTTTATAATTGTTACATATGAGTCTGAACAACACTAAATGTACTCAGCAGAGGGCGTGTGCATATGTATGTGACCTGAATTTTACACTTAACTGTAGTGATAGTGTGTTCCCCAAAATATTGTGTACCCTAATAAACTTATCTGGGGTCAGAGAACAGAACAGCCACTAGTCAGACATAGAGGCCAGAAAATGTTGGCACACATGCCTTTAATCCTAGCATTCCAAAGGCAGAGATCCATGTGGATCTCTGTGAGTTCAAAGCCACACTGGAAACAGCCAGGCATGGCAACATATGCCTCTAATCCCAGGAAGTGATGGCAGGAAGCAGAAAGGTATATAAAGTGTGAGGACCAGGAACTAGAGTCTGTTAAGCTTTTAGACTTTTGAGCAGCAGTTCAGCTGAGATCCATTTGGATGAGAACACAAGAGGCTTCCAGTCTGAGGAAAAAGATCAGCTGAGGAATCGGTGAGGTGAGGTTAGCTGTGCCTGGTTCTGTTTCTCCGATCTTTCAGCGTTCACCCCAATACCTGGCTCCAGGATTGTTTTTATTAACAAGAACTTTTAAGATTTGTGTTACACTTAACAAAAAGTCCATGTTCATATTTTTAAAAAACAACAAAAATATTCCCTAGAATTCTCAAGACAACATGTATGATAGCCTCAAAATGGGAACCTATGTCCATCCAAAGTATAGCACATAAAATTTAGCATGTTTATGTGACAACAGCAACAGAAGTGAACAAAACATGTGGAAGCATGCAGACAGAATTAATGCACCACACATACACAACTCTTTAGAGACAGGAGCACAACATCCAACAGCTCTTACTATATGGCTTCACTTAGGTAAATTTCAAAGGCAGGTGAGATTGGTCTGTCCTCTTAGGAGTAAAGACAGAGGATACTCTTGTCTTTTTCATTTTAGCCATTCTTGTAGGTGTGCTATAAGAATGCACAATGAGAGATTTTGTTGGTTAATAGATGTAGACGAATTGTTAAATGGTCTTATTAATAAAACAAACAAACAAAAAAACCTCAAGAGTCAGGTATTTGGGTGAATTCTGTAAGATCAGAGAAGCAGAACAAGCTACAGCCAACCTCACCTCAACAACTTCTTAGCCAATCCTGTTTCGTCAAACTGGAAGATTCTGAGTCTTCATCGGAATGGATCTCAGCTGAACTGCTGCTAAAAGCCTAAAAGCTTAAAAACCTTTAGTCCCTGGTCCTGATCCTTACATACCTTTCTGCTTCCTGCTATCACTTCCTGGGATTAAAGGTATGTGTCATTCCCAAGCAAGACATGAGATCTCAAGTCCTAGGATTAAACATGTGTTCCACCATGCCTGGCTCTGTTTCCAGTGTGACCTTGAAGTCACAGAGATCCAGATGGATCTCTGCCTCCTGAGTGGTAGGATTAAAGGTGTGTGCCACTATTTTCTGGTCTCTGTGTCTATTTACTGGTTGTTCTGTTCTCTGATCCCAGATAAATTTATTAGGGTGCACAATATATTGGGGGACACAATATCACATTTCCTCCTTTTTTGTCTAAAATAATAAAAGAAGCTTATAACTAATATAAGAAAACTATATCCCATAAGTATATACAATATATACAGTCAAGAATTACATTAACAATGTCTAGTCCATTAACATTTGACAGATTCAGACGAAAAACTATTATATATATTAACAATGTCCAGTCCATTAACATTTGATAAATTCAGACAAAACATTTCATTATTTATTCTATTTTAGTGAGTCCAATACAAAATTTGTATACAATATAAAAAAATCCAATTCAATGTAAAATATTTAAAACAAGTAGTTCCTTTTAAAAAGTAGATTAAATAATCTACCTTTTTACCTTATCATATTCATATTTTCTCTTTTTCCTTTTCATAGTAGATTCAATAATCTACCCATTTATGCTATTATTTCTATATCTCTTTTTTAGAATAGATAATCTACCTCTTCTCTATGTCTTCTTTTTTTCTTTTCTTTTTTTTAAAAAACAAGAACCCTAAATCTAATCTCCTTTGTTTAGCTTTTTTTCCCCTGACCATTAACAATTAACAACTTGTAACAACCATCGTAAACAATGACAATATCCACAGCTCATTAAACAACCAAAAACCACCCACTCCACTTCTTGGGAATATGGACATCACGTTCTTAAAATTACTTTCTGCTGTTTGGGGGTGAAGTCATCTTTAGGGGATCCTGAAAAGAAAAATTTTGGGTTAATTGTTTCAAGACCTTGCTCAAGTAGTCTGTGATTGTGGATCATCTCAGCTAGCCATCTCAAAACTGTCCTGAGCAATTAGTAGTCCAAAGCCGATCTTTGGGTGGTATTAATCAGCTTAATGGCTTTATCATAGTCCATGTGGAATCGTCATTGTGGCATCTCGTCATCTTTTTGAAGATTTCAAAGTCACCATTAGGTATGGTCATGGTTCCCTGAAGATGTGTGTGTGTGTGTGCCTCCTCTGTGATTTGGAGCAATGACAATTGTATCTGTGGCAGAATCGTGTCCCAAATTTGCAATACAACAGGTTCCATTCTTCTTCATCAAGATATTCTTTGATTTCAAATCTCTGTGAGCAATAGCTGGCTTTCCTTGGGTACCAACCATCTCCATGTGAAGATGGACAAGACCGCTTACCCTGGACAGGGCAGTTTGATCACCCCTTCCACTGTAACAATGTATCTATTCAAGTAATCAAAAAAAGAATCCAATGTTCATGGTAATCTGACACCAGCCACAGCTGATCCATGTGCCATTGTCTCTGCTGTCTGCTGCTATAAATCCTGGGATGTTTTCATGGCATAACATCACAGTCTGATAAAACTCTGTCTCTGGGAACCACAAATTTTCTTCCCTAGAAGATCTTCATAGCAACTTCTCCCTGCCACTTGTCTCAACAAACTTCTCCAAATCGATCTTTGCCAGTGCTTTCTTGTAACATGATGGTCCTGGCAATTGTTCTCTGAACAAGCAGAGATAAACCCTTCGTCCCTGGTTGCAGCGTCACTGCCGTCACCAACACAATGAGAAGCAGCCGGCAACACCGGGCAGTAGCCACCACACTGTTTGTGGCCTAGCCTGGCCGCAGCTTCTCCTCAGCAAGCCTCCCAGGCTGGCCTCGAACTCGGGATCCTCCTGCCTTTGCCTCCTTCAGCAAATCCTACCAGTGTGGGCCACCACAACCAGCCTCGTGCAGCTCAGGCCTGAGCTGGGAATTGCAAGGCCACAGGCAAGTAACTTTTTCGAGAATTCATACCCCACAAGTTGGACAGCAAATGTAACATGAATCTTAAGTGGTCTTATTAACAAAAACCAAACCAGGAGCCAAATATTGGGGGACACGATATCACCACAAATGGAACATTTTACTTTTCAAGATGGGTTCAATATATGTACTTTGCAAGTTACAAACTAAGCCATACATTTATCATCTGTGTGCTTTTATCTAAGTATATTGTATTTTAATGAAAATCTTACTTAAACATGAATGCAAACATGGCAGGCTCACATTCCTGTGTATAACTGGGCACTGTAAAATAGAGAGTTTAGATTTCTAGGAAAGTCTCTAAAATTGCTTATATCTCTAATAGCCTATGGATGTTAGACCACCATAAAAACAATTCCTCTTGCCGGAGAGGGGGTTTGGGGTAGCGTGGGAACTGAAATCACCTACCTGTGTGCCTGATGTGTTCTTCTAGGGCAATTATGTGACAGAGCGCAACAATCTTGGTTGAGGAGTCGGAGGCAAAGAAGCTACAGCTGTGCTTTCTAGATTTCTTCCTCATTTTTATTCCACCACTCCCCCTTTCTCTTCCCATCAGTGGATTTACAGGTAGGTACTCTTTGTTTGCACGGCTGAGAACTGGCCGGGTAAAATGACCATAATTTTCTTCTTTCACCAACATCTGCCTTAACTCCTCTTACGGCTGCTGCTGTGAGCTCAGGCACCCTCTGTGTGCTGCGCTCCTCACTCCCCTAGTAACTGACCCTGCTCTGCTTGCTGTTTCTGGTGATGCATGACCCTTCAGAATTAAAAACTCAAGCCAGTTTCACTCTCTGCTCTTCTCAACAGCATAGCTGTCAATTTTCTTGTCTCAGAATGAAATAATCAAGGGGGAAAAAATAAAGAAAAGAAGTATTACAGATGGGCAGATGGTTGGAAAGTAGAAGTGGACATGTGACCAGTTATGCTGTGAATCTGGTTTCACTCAAAGATTACAGGAAGCATTGTAGATATCAGACAAGCTCTCTACAGGCTTCTGACCTTCAGAGGCTGCAGGATGTGGGCAAACGTATAAAGAATCAACAGTTGGAAAACTCAATAATCCTGCAGTGAGGAGATGGAAATGACATCAGGAAAAGCAAAGGGCCATGGGGCCCTCAGAGAAAGTGCCAGTTTCATAAACAAAGCCTTGAGGAAGGCAGACAAGTTAAAATTGGAAACACTTTCAGCACTGGCTAAATCTGAAGCTGGTTTGAGAGATTAATGGAGCATGCAGCAGGCTGGCTCCACAGTCGTGAAATATAGAAAGCACAGAATTTGGCTCTCTGCCCTTTACTTGGGGGCTTACAGCATGAAAGATTATTTCTAAAGGATGGGAAATAACTAATGGTGATCACATGAAGCTAAGGAAAGTCTTGAACAGGCAAAAGTAAAATGAAATCCATAGTGGCATAATTGTTAAAACAAAATTTGCAAATATTCTCCTACTCATCACACTTAGAGCTCTAGGAACTTGACTTTTGCTCCTTCCCATCCCTCAGAGATTTGTCCTGGTCAGAGTTCTGTCTACTTTGAATCCAATGCACTAGTAGGGCCTCCGGAAAATAAGGAAATTTAGTTCGTGTCTTCCACCCTCTACTCCTATATAACACTGACCAGTCATAAAACAACCCAGTCCTGCTGCTATAAGATGAGCCATATGCAATGGATCTAATTCCATCTACCTATAACTTATGTGATTTTTCTGGTATGATAACCATTTAGCTATATTAGCAAAAGAAAAATAGTCCAAGTCTTACTGGACCTACATAAAATAAAATACTGATGGCGTTCAAGACCATATCTCACTGTCTAGTTTAAGATAATTGCTATAAAAACAACAAACCGGGTATACCACAGTGAAGCTTCATAGTAGAAACCATGAGGATAAGCGTTTGATGGTACTTACTATATACAACGTGCTATGTTCTCTGCTGCAGCTCCGTGATAATTTTAGGAAATAATAAGGAAATGGTTACAGAGACCAGGCATTCATTCACTCCACTGATGTTTAGAACTCCTACTGTAGGAGTATAGAAATCTGTTCAATTCCAGAGTGTGCATGCTGAACAGGTAGGGTCAAGAACTGATGATGATATGTGTGTGTGTGTTTACTAGGGACACCACAGCAAAACACCACAGAGTAGATGAATGACTTGAACCACAGGAATACATTTGCTCATGGTTCTGGAGGTCAGAAGCTCAACATCTAGGTACTGGCTGATTTTGCTGAGACTTCTCTTTGACTTGCAGGTGGCTGTTTTCTCAGTGTGCCCCCTCCCCCCCGGCTTTTCCTCTGTGCTTGTATCCCTGGCCTCCCTTCCTCTCTGGGTCCTAATTGTCTCTTCTTATAAGTCACTCATCAAGTTGGATCAGAGCCCAACAGACTCATTTTAATTTCATTGCCTTTTTAAATGTCCTATCTCCAATGACAGTCACATTCTGGAGCATGTAGGATTAGTGCTTCTGCAAATGAATTTGGAGAGAACACAATTCTCTCCTAACAGCTGGGAAGACAATTTGATTCCTCCATCAATATTGTGGGACTTGAACTTCAACCCTCTAAGCTAGAGCTAAAAGCTTTCTCTTCCCAAGGAGCGTCCATATTCACAGAAAAAGGAAGCTCTTAAGATGTACCCCTGAATCCCCGTGAAGAGCCCTGGGGGAGCAACACTGAGGCAAGCTGCTCATGTTTGTTTCCAACAACTCATCAGGCACACGAAACGATGCATGGCTATGTGGACCAACTGAAGCACCTGCAACCAATTGCTCAGAGGGTCTGTTCAAAACCGGAAGGGAGGAGGTATCTCCTCAGCATGCAGACACATGTGCATGCATCTACTTTCCCTTTCTGTCTTCGGAATGGCTCAAAAGAAAATAAACTGGATTGTGGCAACCCTGCCACACAAATCTGAATCCACGCCCTCAGAGGTTCCTTCTGCCTTAGTCATGTTCATCCCTGCTCCAAGGCACTTCAGACGCTGTTGATTTATTCTTCCATGAATTTGAATGAGGATAAAGCCGAGGAGCCGTGTTGATCCCGCTCTTCAGATGGGATTTCACACTCTAGCTGCTGGCTTTTTAAGAGCGCCCACACCTTCCAGCTTTCGAAATTTATTCTGAGTGTATTTTCTCTTAGTTTTCTTAATCTTGAAATAAAGGGCTTTAGGACCCAGTAGTATATTATATTCACCAAAACATTCATTTAGTTCAGTCCCTCAAGACAGTTTAGGAAAATCATTTAAATATGCTTGAGAAGAGCGCCTGTACAATGATAATGCATTGCCTGGATAATACTTCCAAACTGTGTTTCCAACCTCGAATTTCCTGGTTCCTCTAGGAGGCACAAAAGTGAATAGTTCAGAAACAGGAATATAAAGAAGAATATAAAGAAGAATATAAAGAAGAATATAAAGATAATTGTATGAATACAACTGTAGACACACACACACACACACACACACACACACTCACACACCATGTTCTTATTTTGAAACCCTTCTTAAATGTTAAGGATTTGGAAGTCTGGGTAATATGTGGCCATGTAGCTGCTTGTCTTGAACATCAGCAGATAATTCGATGCATAGCCAAACTTCCTCCTGTTTTGAGTTGAAAGGGCTGACTCTGAGCACCAAAAGGCACTATCTTTACCTGTTCTCCTTTTTAGACAGAAGCTTAAAGTTGACCTAATAGAAGAAGAGTAGTGACTGCAAGTATAGGAAGGGGTGGGGATGGCATGGGCAGGAATAGAACAAAGATGGTTAATGGCAGTTGGATAGGAGGGATGATGTTAAAAGTTCTGTAGCACAGTAAGGCAACTGTGATTAGCAACAATTCACTGTATTTCAAAACAGCGAGTAGTGAGGATTTTGGAGGTGACACCTATGCCAGTCACCCTGACTTGATCGTTACACATTGTATACATGCGTTGGACTGTCACACTGAGCCCCATAAACAGGTACATTTGCTGAGTGCCAGTTAAACATGTAAAAGCTTTAAAAGGCTGACTGTGATGGAGAGCAAAGAGCAGCCACCTGGTGGCTTGTGAGAAGCATCCGTGCATGGAAGAGAAAGCTTCGCAGTTTTCTCCATTCCACCCTCAGTTCCAACATGGATTTCCCCCTGCAACTTAAGCGATCATTTCACACCCTATTGCTTCATGTTCCTTCTCATTAAGATCACAGTAGCTTCACCAGGTCCTCCCATCACAGAAGTATTATGTGGAACAATTAAGGGTTAATTAATTGGGGAACAGCCACATGAGAGCGATAACGAGGATTTCTGCATTTTCAAGCGTTGGGTAAGGCCACTTCTAAATCAATTTTAATCAGAATCTTAGGACCTCAATTTTTCATATCTAGCCACCCTTTGAGGTTCAAAATGAACATGAATCTCTTGAATGTATTTCTTCCTAAGTCAGATATTTTTGCCCTGCAAGACTGATTTCTAATACCTATTCCCCCAAGTAAATCAATAATGTATCATACATTAAATTTAGTACTTTTACTGTGGATCATTAAAAAATGATAAGGACTTTTTTCTTGGCTGTTTAAATATTATGTTGTTATAGTTAGTGCTTATTTACATTAAGTGGGAAAAAATCCCACAGGCTAGTATGGATTTGCTTCTTCTGTCTATCATTTTCAAAGAAAGATCTCAGCCAAAATCCAGGACCAAACAAACCATTATAAACATTAAATGCAAAGTCAATGATTTTTTTGTTTGGTTGTGGTTTTTTTATTCTTTTTTTAAAAAAAACTTATTTATTTATTTATTTATTTTACATCCCTCCCATAGTTTCCCTTCCTCCTCTTCAATTCCCTCCCCACTACCTCCTCTCTCTGTAAGCATTGAAGCTCAGATGGAAAGGTATTCTGGAGGTCGGAAGCCAAGGAATACCACAAAGTCACTGTAAACCAGCAGCTTACAGCTCTGCTCCAGGGAAAGGGTTCCCCAGTGCAGGTGTAACAACTCTGCTCCTGCAGGGGAGGGTTTCCCAGGGAAGTTGTTACAGCTCTGCTTCTCTGCTCTCAAGAAGTGTTACAGCTCTGCTCAGGTCCCAAGGAGTGTAGCAACTCTGCCTGCTAGGGGAAAGTTTTCCCAGCAAAAGTGTTACAGTTCTGCTCTGCTCTCCTCAGCTCCAGCAAAAGTGGTTACAGCTGGGCTGGGCTCCACTCCAGCAAAAATCTCACACGACACAACAAACCTCACTCAAGGGATTTATTGGGAAGGAAGAATCCAAGAAGTGGCTGCCAGGAGTAAGAAACCGCAGCAAACTGAACAGGGTCCAGAGCTTATATAGGATTTCTTGAAGGGGGCAGAGCTTTACAGGGCGTCTTGGGATTGGTAGATTTTTGTAGCCTGATTTTGGAGCAAGCTTAGGGACTGGTAGGATTCTGTGCTCAGGGATTGATGGGACTCTGCAGCCTGACTCTGGGGCAAGCTCAGGGATTGGTGGGATTTCAAGCACTAGTCTTGGGGTCAAGTCAGGGTCAGGGTGTTTTGCCTTGACCGAAGTCTCCAGTCTAGTCAGGAGCAGGGCATTTTTTCCCTTTCCCCTTTTCACCCTATACCTTCCAATCCACTCCTCCTCTGTTTCTGAAAGGGAAGACCTCCCAGGGGTATCAACAAACCATGGCATATCAAGTTGCAGTAAGACTAAGCATCTCTGCTTATATTAAGGCTGAGCAAGGCAACCCAGTATGATGAATGGGTTCCCAAGAGCCAGTCAAAGCATTAGAGAGAGCACCTGTTCCCATTTTTAGGATTTCCACAGGTCGACCAAGCTCACAACTGTCACATATATGTAGAGAGCCTAGGTTGGCCCAATCAGGCTCCCAGTGGTTCTTTCAGACTCTGAGTTCCTATGAGCCCAGATTAGTTGTTTCTGTGTGTTTTCATGTGATGTCCTTGACCTCTTTGGCTCCTACAATCCTTCCTCCCTCCCTGCAGCAGGATTCCCCAGGATCTACCTAATGTTTGGCTGTGGGTCTCTGCATCTTTTTTCCATCAGTTACTGGATGAAAGCTCTCTGAAGACAATTGGGGTAGTCATCAATTTTTTTCTTAATCAATCAATTAATTAATTTTTTCCCAGCCCAATAACAGTTTCCCCTCTCTCCTTCCTCTCTTCCAAGTCCCTCCGAACAACCTCCCCCATCTCCTCCCTCTCCCTTCCCTTCAGAAAAGTAAAGGCCTCCCATGTATATCTGCCAGCCATGGTATATCAAGTAGCAGCAAGACTAGGTGCCTCCTCTCCTACTAAGGCTGGAGGAGGCAACCCGGCAGGAGGAAAGGATCCTAAGAGCAGGAAACAGAGTCAGAGACAGCCCCTGCTCCTTCTGCCAGGAGTCCCACAAGAGGACCAAGCCACACAACTGCAACACATGTGCAGAGGGCTCAGGTCAGTCCCATGCAAGTTCTTTGGTTGGTGGTTAAGTCTCTGTAAGTCCCCTGAGCTCAGCTCAGTTTACTGTGTGCTTTGGCCCCTCAGGCTTCCATAATCCTGGCCTGCTGGCTCTCCAAATGCTGTTTTGCTAGGGTGAGCTACTTTCCTCTCTGTCTTCTCATTGTGCTCTGTTGTGGCTTGGATAACCCAGGTCAGTGATGCCCAGGCAAACCTGATGCCTAGGTGATGGCTGGGCTTCTTGCTTCCCTGCCTTTATTTCAGACTTAGTGGGGGCACAATTAACATCCCCAAAACATAAGCTTCCACCACCACACAGAGTGCATTGCTCTCCTTCCACTAACACAAGCCAAATCACTTTCTTGTAGGAAGTAGAAAATCTCTAACCCTGTCTTGGCCAGTGGTAGAGAGAATCCTCTTTGCTAGTTTCCTCCTAATACATGCTGCTACAATCATCAAGGAAGCACATTCCCCAGTGAATCAGCGTGGAAAGTCAATTCAGTCCTATTCAATTCAACCAACTAATACTTGTCAATCACTGATGTGTCAGACTGGGTCAATGAGGTAAGAGTTAAGGGAAAGAACCTTAGGCAAAACACTGAGGTAGTGCCTGAGTCCATTAGTCTCACATCTTCACAGTCAATCTGATCAACATCTGTGCAGATAAGCACAAGATTTGAGAGAAGATGAAAGTTCTTTTGGAGATAAATATCCAGAGCTGGGATTACATTGAGATCATGCCTATGGAAAAGAAATACTTTACTTTTGCTGGATCCAAAGAATGTTTTGGGTAAATTCTTCCAGACTTTTTTTTTGCTTTTATATATCTTGTATCAAATATCTTTCCAATAATAGGATGATCAAGTATATTTGTAGATAATTAAATCTTCCATTTTTTTTAATATTAAACTTATCATACCCAGGTATGGATGTCTTGGCATTTTCTGCATATGTGTCTCTATACTTTGTTCTAGCTCATTCCACCCCCCATGGCCCTTCAAGATAATTATAGATCAAATTATTTTGCTACAAGATGGTAGGCTATCCAACCCAGTCTCATATAATTTTAGAATAAGAAATTGCTATATAATCTATAATTTACCCATTTGTTTCTTCCTAGTTTGTGGTTTTTAATGTGCATGGCTAGGCTACATTCATAGAACTGATTAAAATACAACTTGACTGATTGCTGAATGGTCACAAACTCTTTCTGTAGATGAACTTTTCTCTGGGTTGCTAGCTCACAAAAATGACATGGAGACTTATTATTAATTATGAAAGCTCAGGCTATAGCTTAGTCTTTTACCACAAGCTGTTATGACTTAAATTAATCCATTTCTATTCGTCTACATATTGCCACATGACTCATGGATTTTAACTCTCCTCCTGCATGTCTGTTCCCTCTGCCTCTGCTGGTGACTCTGCCTATCTTCCCAGAGCTCTCTTTGTCCAGAAACCTCTGCTATACCTCCTGCCTATCTACTGGCCATTTAGATTTTTATTAAACCAATTATAGTAACATATCTTCACACAGTGTAAAGGAATATTCCACATTTCCCCCTTTTGTCTAAAAAATAAAGGTTTTAACTCTAACACAATAAAACTATATATAATAAGAACAATTATCAGGTAAGAATTACATTTACAATGTCCAGTCCATTTGCATTTGGCAAATTTAGAGAAAATATCCCATTATCTATCCTATCTTAGTCCAAAGTTTTATACCTAAACCATTTTTGTCATAATTTGTATTACCATCCTAAAAAATCTTTTTATAATTTAAAACACCTTTTTGATAAATGACTTAAGTTTTTATGTTTCTCAATCTTATAAACTTTATTTCTCTTATGTAAGTTTCTTTTCTGAATTTGGTAACAGAGAAAACTGTAAAACTATAACTATCTAGTCTTTAATCCCCATCAGAGACCCACGAAGGATAAAATATTACTCAAGTAAACAGGAAGTGCAGAGAAAGCAACTTCCAAAACTGTAGAAATGACAGAGACATCTGGCTACCTGGTCAGTCACCCCAAGGTTCCTTCTCTGAAGTAGATTGTTGCTGCCAGGAGTAGACATGTCTCATTGTCATGAAAAGCCTTATGCTATTAAAACATCTTAAATGTCATATTCTATATATCTCTGAAGTGTTTGAAGACCATCTGTCTATCTAAAACATATCTCTGTTTGACCTAGAAAACATACATAACGTGGCCACAAATTTGATTATTATAGATGACTAACTCCTAACCTATATTTCTTAATTTTCTGTAATAGTAGATTTTAAGGACTAGAACTTTTCATTACATTTTTAAATGAGCCGCATAAGTACAATACCTTAAACAAGAGTAGAAACATATATACAGTATGTTAAAACAGAAATAACCTAAATTTGTATCAATATACAAAAATACCTTAAACAAAAGTAGAGACATATATGCAGTATAACAAAATAACCTTAAATTTATATTAATATATAAAATTCCATACCAATGTAAGATATTTAAGACTAGTATTTGTTTGTTTTTTTTTTTTTAGTTTAAAAGTAGATTCAGTAATCTACCCTTTTATCCCATCATTTCCATAGCCCTCTTTTTTCTTTTCAGAATTAGATTCCTGAATCTAATTTCCTTTGTTTAGGTTTTTTTTTCTGACCATGACCAATAACAATTTGTAACCAACCCCCCCAAACAATGACAAACATCTACAACCCACCAAATGACCAAAAACTACCTACCCTTCCTCTTGGGAATGTGAGTGTTGTGTTTTCTTGACTACTTCCTCTCAGGGCCCTGGAATCTTTGGGGGATCCTGAGAAAATTAGGATAATGGTTAAGTCCTGGCTAGAACTTGTGAGGCTGGACCATCTCAGCCATCAGTTTTGAAGCTGTTCTGAATGCAGAACTCTGAGGAAACTGCAACAGAGGCACTCTGGGAGGCTGGATCACCTGGGCACCAGTTTTCATTGGTGTTTGGTCCCCTTGCTCTGAAAACATACAAACTTTTGAAGGTAAGATACATGTCTGCATTAACACGAGTATGGAATATGTGGTGTACACAAATCAGTTTTAAAGAATTTTTTTGATCAATGTTTGAGCAAGTAACAGGCATCTTTCAACTTTATAAGTCTGTTTGAACTGCATAATCAAACCATAATATAAATCTCTATCCATGCCATATGAAAAGATGGCATATAATAATAAGTCATGGGGACTCTTGTAGCCAATAAGATTTATCACATCTCATCTCATCTCTGAGCTGTTCTCATGCAGAGGGATCAGCTTACATGTCACCTGTCCTGTAGTCTTTCTTGGCTTCCTCCCCCATGTCTGTAGCCAAGATACTCAGAAGTCTCCCTCAGTCAAACCTGATCTCTATCAACCTTCAATGAATCCACAAACTCTTGTTTTCTATGGAAACAAAAGCATAACCTCTTCCCAAATATAACATTTTTTTTGTCTTTCATTTTGAAGTTAAAATATTTTCACAATATATAGCTTGGTTTAATTGAGTAGTTTTTATAATCCTGTGTCTCTAAGCAGCTATTGTTTGCTCGTCAGTAATCAAAAGATTTAAAGTCAGCATAACATCACACAGGATCTAGACTCCCTGTGTATTTCCCATCTCAACATTGTGGTGGTATTGTGTTCCCCAAAATATTGTGTATCTTAATAAACTTATCTGGGGTCAGAGAACAGAAAAGCCACTAGTTAGGCAGTGATAGCACACGCCTTTAATCCTAGCATTCCAGAGGCAGAAATCCATCTGGGATCTCTGAGTTCAAGGCCACATTGGAAACAGCCAGGCATGGTGACTCATGCCTTTAATCCCAGGGAGTGATGGTAGAAAGCAGAAAGGTATATAAGGTGTGAGGACCAGAAACTAGAAGAATTGCCTGGTTAAGCATTTGGCTGGTTAAGCTTCAGGCTTCTAGCAGCAGTTCAGCTGAGAGCCATTGGGATGAGGACACAGAAGGTTCCAGTCTGAGGAAACAAGACCAGCTGAGAAATTAGCCAGGTGAGGTTAGCTGTGGCTTATTCTGCTTCTCTGACCTTCCAGCATTCACCCCAATAACTGGCCACAGGTTTGATCTTATTAATAAGACTCTTTAAGATTCCTGCTACACAACATGGCTTCTTCTTTTTTTTAACTTTATTTCTCTCTTTAAAGACTTTATTACTTTAAGCTATTTTTATGAGTCTATACTATTTTTTTCTTAAGGCTATACATGCTGTGGGATGTTCTGTATGGCAAATGTGTTGCTCTGATTGGTCAATAAATAAAACACTGATTGGCCCGTGGCTAGACAGGAAGTACAGGCGGAACTAACAGAGAGGAGAAAAGAAAGAACAGGAAGGCAGGAGTCACTGCCAGCTGCCACCATGACAAGCAGCATGTGAAGATGCCAGTAAGCCACAAGTCACATGGCAAGGTATAGATTTATAGAAATGGATTAATTTAAGATATTAGAACAGTTAGTAAGAAGCCTGCCACAGCCATACAGTTTGTAAGCAATATAAGTCTCTGTGTTTACTTGGTTGGGTCTGAGCGGCTGTGGGACTGGTGGGTGACAAAGATTTGTCCTGACTGTGGGCAAGGCAGGAAAACTCTAGCTACACATTGTTAAACACACTATAACCTGTTTAGAATTTTTTTTTCTGTTTGAACCTGATTTACTGTGTGTCTGCAACCTTTTTTATCTGCATGAGCAAAACCTTAAACCCCCATGCACCATACATAGCTCATGGTGCACTGGCAGCTCAAACTCACAGGTGTGGCCAGGAGATGCATCTCTGTACCATGACCCACATGGGAGACTGTAGGACTAGAAAGCCACATTTGGCTCTGTTTTTGTGTGTCTGGAACTTTTTAAAGCTTTCTCAAGAAATACATGCCCCCACATTGGACACATTTTTCATCAGGACTTTTTGTCAGGACAAATGGCTTCCCAATAATGACATGGAGACTTATTATTAATTATGAAAGCGTGGCCAATAACTTAGGCTTGTTTCTAACTAGCTTATAACTTAAATTAACCCAATTCTATTAATTAACTTTCTGCCTCATGGCTTTATTACCTCATCCCCATATTGCCCATCCTGGTCCTCTGTATCTCCTGGCGTCTCTGTCTTCTTCCTAGTGTCCTCTCTACCTGGAAATCCTGCCTCACTATTGGCCATTCAGCTTTTTATTAAACCAATCAGAGTGACACATCTTCACAATGTACAAAAAGATTATTCCACAATATCTTTCTTTCTCTGACTTCTTGAATATATTCTTCATTTTATGACTGGCTCTTATTCATGAAACAATAGCTAGAGTGACTTTTGGGGGCTCTTGGCTATGATCATGCTGTAGGCTTTCACTTCTCATTGTCATAAGAACCCAGTTTAAAAAAATGAGGAGCCCAGGATAATCTAGTGGATGATGAGAGACACATATCCCAGGTAACTCAGACATCCCTCACTTTAGCCTATAGTTCAGGCAGCCCTCAGCTTACCACCAGGCTATAGACAATTGACAAGGCTCATCTGAGCTTAACCAAGTCCATGCTAGATAGAAGAAACCTCTAGTCCTACCCCAGCCACCTTCAGAGTTAAATAAATGCCCACCTTTTAAGTCATTGATAACTTCAGAAGCTCATGCAAAGCAAAGGTTATATGAACTAATGAACATGAAAATTAATGGTAAATAAGGAAGAGGTGAGTTCCTGAAGACAGAGCATTATTTAGTAGTAAGTTGTCAGTGTCTGTCTTAGAATAAATTAAAATAGTCAATGTCTTATTCCAAGCAACTACAATAAATATATTATTCAAAGCAACTCACAAATAAAAATATGCCACAGCTTGTTTAAGGAAGCCACTCAAACTCTTGCCTAATAACAAACTCTACATCTCAATAAACTTCTGTACAATTAAAATCCATTATGAAGCATTGAGCTTCACTTAAAGTTTTACACTCACTCTCAATTACAATTTTTTAGATTAATTTATGTTTATTTTCTGTGTATGGGTGTTTTGTCTGCGTGTATGTCTGGGTACCATGTGCATGCAGTGCCTGCCTGGTACAGAAGAAGGTATTGGATACCCTGGTACTAGACTTATAGATGGTTGTAAGCTATCTCGTGGGTAGTTGAAATAGAACCCAAATTCTCAGGACATGAGGATAGAGCATTTAACCAATGAACCATCTCTCTAGCCCCTCATTACATTTATATTCACTTACACAAGCACATGCACTCTATCTATCTATCTATCTATCTATCTATCTATCTATCTATCTATCTAAATATCCCTATCCTATCTATCTATTTAGATAGATATAGATATATCAGAGCTGAAATTAAGGGAGAAAAGCTTTCTATATTTTTAGCCTTTTTTATAGTGACTTTTTTGAAACATAAATTCTCTATATAGCCCAGAACAGAACCTCAGTGCTGAACTTGCTCTTTTTTGAAAGGAAAGGCAGAATTATAGTTTCTGTTTCTTACTTTTCTAAGAGAATCTTCCCCATGGGCTGGGTACAAGTTCTCATTGCACTTATTTCCTAAGTCCACTTCGAGTCCTGGCCAGTGGTTGATCACACGAAGTTGCACACAGGCACAGACAACACAGCCATCTGAATGCAGAAATGGATCTCTCTTCACAGGGGTGTTTGCCCAAAGGGCTGCTGCTGTTTACTGTGGAGTTTTGCCAAGATAACCTTTGGCATCCTTCAAAGACTTCTTATAACAAGACAGTATCTATAATGCAATATGCTTTCAAGGACTGAAATATAACCCCAACAGAATATAAAGGTAAACTCTTTTTATAAATAAATGCAACACCATTTCCTGCACTTTGAGGGAAACAAAACTTAACAGTTTTCAAGTGTGTTCACAAAGTGATCGTCTCCTGAGACTCCCTCTGTAGATTTTCCTTCCCTTTGCAAAATTTTAGAAAATGTGAAACACACACACATACACACACACACACACACACACACACACACACACACTCACACACGGCATGAATTTTAATTAGGGATAGACTGCACATATGATGACAGTCTCTCTAGATTATGATAGAGCTAAAATGTCTCATAGTCCATGGTGTTATAGCTGTTGTCTGTGTATCTGAGTGCAACTTGTTACTTCTGTGTTTGTGGTGATGCTGGGGTAAAACTTACTGCACACAGCCAATTACAAAAACATTATAGCATGTACCATGCATTCAGTATATACTGTTTGAGAATGACTATAAATGAGTGCGTTATTACTTTATGAATCTTACTATACAATGCTTAGCATCGTTTTATCAAATAATCATTTCACTTACTAAAAAAGAAATTACAATTAAATAGTGTGCCTTGTTATAAATACAATAGCCTCCCCCACCTCTTGTTCAACCCACCTCTTGATTGCATCATTGTTCTTTGTGCTTAAATTGTCCTTGAGTTATTGCTGTTCATTCTGGCCCAGGAGGTTGTACCATGTACCTACCCACCCGTGATCTGGGTGTGTAAAAGGTTGTACTCTCTAAATTTATCTCAGTATGCTCTGTGATTTCATACTGATAAAATCACATAATGATGTGTTTCTCAGAGTATATTGCTAAGTGACATATTATTGTAATTTTAAAAAAGAATGACAGTTTAAAAAAAGCAGGGGTGATTTGAGTAGATGCAGTGGTTTGAAGTTCTCTAAAACCCATGCTTAAGCTAAATTGACATTGCTTTATTGTATTAGCAGATGGGGTTTGTAGGAGGTGATCAAAAGATGGCAATATGGCTCAGTGCTAGAGCACTTGCCTAGCATTTAAAGGGCCCTGATTTCAAACCCCTCATTAAGAAAAAGGAGGTAAATCCATCAGGGAGGGCTCTGTCCTCATGAATAGTTTGCAGTTACTTTTAGAAAAGTGAGTTCATCATCATGGAATGATGTTCCTGACAAGAAGTGTAAGCTAAGATCTATTTCTCTCTTTCTCTTGAGTGCTCACTTGCCCTTCTACTATGCTATAAAGCAACAAGGAATGTCTTAACTAGATGCCGAGGCCACATTCTTGGACTCCCCGGCTTTCAGAACCATGGACCAAATAAAAGTCTGTTTCAGACTATGTGCCTCTGATGGCATAAAGAAGCAGAAAGGATAACAAACCAAAGGAAAATGGAATTATGTCAAAGAAGTGAAAACCTATTGTTACTAGATTATACAGGGAAACAGAGTCAATAAAATGTACACACACACACACACACACACACACACACACACACACACACGTATGTATATGTATGTATGTATATAAGTATATTTGATGTATGTATCTCCATACATATATGGGATTTATGAGATTGGCTTACAAGATAGGGGCTGAGTAGTCCAGTAACTGTCCTCTGAACACTAGAAAGGGTAAGAACATTTGAACATGAAAGAAAACAGGTTCCAATGTCAGCAAATGATGGCAGCCGAGCAGCAAAAATTCCAGGAGGATAGGCTCACTCACCAGCAAGAAGCGAAGCTGAGCAAGCAAGCAGCACTACTTTTTCTAGGGACCATTTTATGTCAGGGCCATCTCAGAAGGGTGCTGCCCACACAGGCCACAATCTTCTGTCCTGAGTTAAGCCTTCTTTGAAATGCCCTCACAGGCCCGTCCAGAATCATGTCTCTTAGTTGACTCCAGAGTCAATCAAGTTGGTATCGAGTTTATTAATCATCATACCTGTGGAGACATAGACTGCTACAAAATATGAAGGCTTGACAGGTGCTCCTAGCCCTAAGGCAGCAACGGTGAGGTTGAGAAGGACCTGGGCATGGCAATGTATGGACCACAGGTTGGCACACTGCCAACAAGATGACCTTCCTACTTTTCCACTCTCTGAAGGGCTAGCAGGTGCTCACTTAGGCTGCCTTAGTCAGATCCTCGGAACTGAAGTTGGCATCTGAGTAGGGGAGGCAGGACAAAATTCTAGAGATGAGCAAAAGGAGTGGTGAGAACTTGCTTCCAACCAGAACATGATGCATCCTCCTGCCCCAGAGGATGCAGTCAGCCTTCCATTGCAGTCACAAATGCCTAAGATAATCCACTTCCAGAGGAAAAAGATTCCTTTGGGTCAATTGTTGTCTGCATCCTATTGCTGAGGGATATGAGATGGCAGGAACACATGGAAGAACTAACCCTTTACCTCATCATGGCCAAGGAGCAAAAGACAATAAAGATATGTCCAGTATCCCACATTCCCCCTTTAGGACACAACCCCAAAGACTTAAAAGACCTAACACTAAGTCTGACCTCGTAAGGCTCCACATCCTCCCAAGAGTGTCTGGGACCAAGCATTTAATACATGGACTTTGAGGAAACAATGAAGATCCAAACTCTAGCACCAGATCAAATCCTGCACACAGGTGACAGTTCCCTTTGATCTGGTGTTGCTCGGCCTCTCTGTTTTTCATGACTTAGACATTTTGAAAAGTCTGTAAGCTGGATTCATCTGTTGTTCTTCCCGTGTTCATTGTGATTAAGAGCTACAGCCAGCATACCAAAAAAACCAGGCTTTGTCCCAGAGAAATGGCCTTATGTAAGGTATGAATCCTGTCACATGGGCTGCTTCTGGAGTTCAAGTTGTAAAATGCTGAGTCATCTCAGATCAGTCTTGGAGGAAGCCCTCAAGAGAGCCAGAGTTATTTCTCTGTGGACAGTGTGTTCTGCTGCTTGCACATCCAATGTAGAGTGGAAGTCACCCAGGCCATGTGATGTCACACCCCCAACTCACTGTTTCTTTTTTCTCCATAACCTCATGACAGAACAACATTAATTTTCTGAAGGAAGAAACCAACAGCATGTACTTGAAACTTACCATTATGTTGAGCAGTTAAAATGGGGGAAAATACCTTAATTGTGAAATACAATCAGTTCTTTTTGGAAATATAGTCTTTGAGGAATTCTGCATTTTGATGGTCTGTGGGCACCCACCCCCACTTTTTCTCCCAGGGTACTCTTGAGTAAGGAGAAGTGAGAAATATTTAAATAGAAATATAGAGGGAAGAGAGACAGGTAGAAACATAGGATAGCCTCAGGAGGGCCTGGATCCTTATCCACAGGCCCTGTCTGTCTCTTCTAAAGGGCTATTTATAGAAATGCCAAGGGGTGGAACAAAAGGCCTCCCCCTAGCTCAGCCAAGTGCAGACCCTTCCAAATACCTGGTAACTATGCACGTGGTCAGTCCATCCCCTTCTGCAGTGCTGCTGTGTAAAGCAAGCTCAGATCTCACTAGAAAACCCTTGTGGGCTCCCACAATGGTCAAATCAACTGTCTGTTCCTTACCACTTAAATGGACATGTTTAGGCAAACATATCACCCTTGCTTAAATGAACATGGTGAGGCAAACAAGTTACCCTTGATGACACTCATCTGATCTCTTCAGCCTATCCCCACTATACTAACCTTCTGTTCACTGAGAACATCTCTTCTCTCAGCTCAGGGCCTTTGCACCTGCCAATGGCTTTCTCTGAATTTTCCTTTTTATGGTATGATCCATAATGGTTCCTGTCATTGGGTCTTAATTCCAGCATCAGTTCCTTCAAGATGCTTTCTGTTGCCATATCCCTAAAGTAACCTCTGCCCTACTTGGTCACAACCTCCTTTCTTATTATTCCTGTTTGAGTTTACTTCTGAATTTATCCTGTTCTGTGTGTGTTTGAAATTTTATCATATGTCTTCACTACAATAGATCCAAAGGAGCATGACTCCTGTTTGCCCTGTCACGTGTAAAACCTTCAGAGCCTAGAAGGATTTCTGGCACTAAGTGAACATTCTATAATTATGTGTTGGCATGGACAAATGAATGACTTCAGGTAACAACTAACTAACACTCCACCAAAGTCAATGTATACGGTATTGGAACAAATGCCAACTCTCCTTGTCATCCAGATTTATCTCCAAATGTTTTAGCTATTTTCTGGGGGAAATTATAGAAAACAAGGAAATGTAATAGAAGTAGAGGCAGAAATAAAAACACAATGATTTGAGAATACTGTTAACCCACTGGATCTTCGGACAGAAGTAAATAAACTGTAAATGCTGAGCTTTAAGAATTTGACAATCTTTTAAAATTGAAATCCCATTGCATAAGACAGTACCATAAACTGGACCAAAAATTCCTGAGTGGCTGCCTCAAAGGCCTTAGACGAGAACCTAATACTTTGATTCTGCTAAATGGACATATTACTAAACTTTACCGTAAGTTTTTATCTTTATTATCTAAAAACTAGTGCATCTCTCCACCTTCATCAGAGAAGCTTCTTTTTACAGTAGATGGCAGTAAGCGTAGAGACTCAACTAGTCAAAGTGCAGAGAATAAGGGACTGTGGAGTGCTCATCCCTAAAGGGGACATCTGTGTCACATCCCCTCCTCTCAAGTCTCAGGGATCTCAGGGAAAGGGGTTGGGAAGATTTTAAGAGCCAGAAGGAGTGGGTGTTTGCCTGTAAGAAAGCAGTGTTTGCCAGACACAACAACATTGTTGTGCACATAAACTCACAACAACTTTACCTAATGCACAAGACTTGCACAAGATCCAGCCCAAATCCCAGCACGGATGGGGCAGGGGCTCACGAAGTCCCATCTCTAGCTCAGGAACTAATGGCAATTGATGGCTGCTGGGGAGGGAGAGTCAGTTATTTCAGGGAATTAGCCACCTTAGAGCCTATCCATGCTCCAGTAGGTCCCACACTTGTACCAGCAGCATTAAATGAATTCAGTGAGTTTTTTTTTTTTTTTAAAGAGTGCATGAAGTTGAAAGGGAAGAGTGGTGGGCAGGATAGGGGAGGAACTGAAGTGTGTGGAAAGGAGGTATATTGGATTATGTGCATGTATAAAATCCTCAAACAATAAAAATTGATTAAAAAATTGGCTAGATAGCATATTTGCATATACCCAAATGGAAAATTAGTCAGTCAAAACAAGATAAAAATTCTATTATTTACAGTCATGTATATAATGGGGGGTGGGCATTATGTTAAATAGTTAAGCCAGAAGTTAAAACTTTGGTGTCAAAGAAGCAAAGAGTATAAAAGAGCTCATGAGAGGTTGGAAAGGGTAGAAGGAGAGAAGAGTGGATATGTGTACCGAAATGTTTTGGGGAGCTTGTGGTGATATTATATTTGTACTGAAATGTGGTGATATTTTATTTGTGCCTTAATAAATAAAGCTTGCATGGAAATCAGAGGGGGAAAAGCCAGCCATTTTAAGTAAACAAAGAAGTCAGGCAACACATGCCCTTAATCCCTTAGCAGGCAGGATCTCTGTGTGTTCAAGGCCACACCAGGGAACAGAGCCAAGTGTAGTGACACACACCTTTAATCCCAGTACCAACCATAGAGACCTGGAGGTCTGTACAGACAGACAGACAGTGACAGAGCTGTGTAGGAAGAGGAAATGAGGTAGCTGGGCTAAGAGCCAATGAGAGGGCAGAAAAGCAAGGCATATATGCCTGGTTAGACAGGAAGTCACTCTCCTTGGAAGTTGTGGAACTGGTTAGTTGAGATTAGCTGGTGGCTTCTATATTTCCCTGATCTCTCTAAGGCTTTAACCCAAATTTCTGACTCTGTGATTTTTATTTAATAAGACCATCTAGAAATTCATCTACAGAAGCTAGAGCCTCTGATGTCCTCTAGTATACCAAGGTACCATAGTCCACAAAAATAGCTATGTGAAGATACTCAAAATAACTGAGTAAAGATTTGAAGGCTCTCATCACATGGAAATAACAACATATGAGGACACAGAACTGCTAACTACTCTGACCATGCCATTACATAATGTACCTATTATTGAATTATCCCCAAATTATAACCCACAATAGATAAAAATATCATGTCAAGAAAATAAAAAAATTAAGTAAAACAATATGCAAGCTTTAATTGATGACACCACTTTGTTCTGAACTCACACACTATTATCTGTTTCTTCTTAGACTCCAGCACTGTCTGCCTTCTGCTATCTGCAAATGTAGACATTCTCCAATCTGGACATACAGATAATCTTTTTTTTCCGGCATGTGATTATATCTCAGAGTTCTTATTTACTTCTATAGTCTTGCTCATCACTTTTTGCTGGCCTTGAGAAACCCCAATGTCCTCATCTGCATAATGGGGATGGCAATGGTACCTACAGCAGAGCACCTGTCAGTATAAGACATAACTTTAAACTGTAGATTAAAAGGAAGCTTAGAAAAATAAAGACATTAAGAACATTAAAGAGATTTTTTAAAGCACTTGGTGATGCACAGTTGGGTGATAAAACTCGAAAGTGTTTATTACGAAAATCAGAGTAGACATTTTTACACTCACATTTTCTCAAACAGTTACAAGATGAAAGCACCTAAGTGTCCATGGACAGATAAATGGATAAGCGAAGTGTGAAAATATGTTTTCAATGGACTATTATTCAGCCCTATTAAGGAAATTCTGGCATATGTTACAACATGGATGAACCTAAAGCCATTACTTTTAGTGAATAAGACAGCCACAAAAGAAGAAATAGTGAGTGATTCCATTTATAATCACTGCCTAGAGACAGAAAGAGGAATGATGGTTACCCGAGACTGGTGGGAGGACATTGAGCTTAGAACAATGCAGTTCTGGGGATGGACAGATGTGATAGTTGTACAGAGTGTGAATGTACTTCATTCCACTAAACTTTACTATCAGCAGTCAGTATTATGCACATTTTATGACTATAATAAAGCCTGAAATAAGCCAGCACAATGGCCTGCATCTACAGTCCCAGCTATTGTGGTGTTTGAGAGCCAAGACATTTGAAGAGAGCCCGAGTAATGCAGCAGGATGGATCTCATTTGCCCCAAAGTCAAAATAATAGTTTTGCTTGGGAAAAGTTATGGAATAATCTTTTTGTACATTGTGAAGATGTGTTGCTCTCATTGGTTTAATAAAAAGCTAGATGGCCAATAGCTAGTCAGTAAGAGGTTAGGTGGAACTTGTGGACAGAGGGAGAGCTTTGGGGTGAAGAAGGGAAGAGTCACGAGAAGACTCTGGGAGAAGCAAGACAATCATGCTGTGTTGAAGGAAGGTAATGAGCTACATGGTAGAATACAGATAAGAAATATGGGTTAAGTTGTAAGAGCTAGTTAGTAACAAGCAAAAGATATCAGCTGAGCATTTATAATTAATAATAAGTCTCTGTGTGGTTATTTGGGAGCTGGCTGGTAGGACAAAAATTTATACCTACAGGGAAAGAAGTGGGCTCAGATAAGGAACATAAAGAATGTTCTAGAGGACTGGAGAGATGGCTCAGAGGTTAAGAGCACTGACTGCTCTTCCAGAGGTCCTGAGTTCAATTCCCTGCAACCATATGGTGCCTCACAACCATCCATAATAAGATCTGGTGCCCTCTTCTGGCCTGCAGGCAGACATATACAGGCAAAATACTGTATATATAACAAACAAACAAGTCTTTTTTTAAAAAAAAGAATGTTCTAGAATCAATTCTGGCTAGTGTTAGCAAAAGCTGTTGTCTTATACTATTTCATGATTTGTTTTGTTTTTTTTACATCTTTTTTTTTATTTTAAGTAACTTTTTAAAATAAAATTTAAATAACTTTTTAAAAATAAAGAAATATAAAACACATAGAATTGCACTTGACACATAGAAAGCCCTCACAGGGAGTAGCTGTGGTTGCTGTTATTGCATCCTGACCTGCAACTGTTCATCCACTTCTGTCACCTCTGCCACCTGTCATAGTGCTCACCTGCTGAATATGACGGGAATGATGAACCCAGAAAAACTGTTGCCAAGACCCTAAGGGTTACAAAAAGTGGCAAAAACATTATCTCTGACTTCCATGCCTGAAGCTAAATACGATCATGGCTGTGTGGGGCAGCAGCGCTCTTTTCTGTGGAGTCGGGGTGAATCCATGCCTATTCTGAACAGAGGGTTCAGGTTCATTTTTAGACTATGCTCATTCCTGCTGTGGAGACCCTTGCTTAGCTTGGTCCTGTGTGGATGAGAATTGGTTAACCATAAGAGATGATCAAGCATCTAGGGTTGTAATTGCCACAGGTGTTCAGGGTAAAAGGAAGTAGTCTTGAAATATGAATAAGGTTTGAAAAGGCAGAGGGAAGACAGAAATGAAATTCCTTTGAAAAGCTAAGAGGCAGAGGTTTGGGGTACCTTCCATGGCACAGTTGAAAAACATACCAGAGCCAGTGAGACACATGGGGAAAGCAGTAGGAAACT
The DNA here is from genome assembly GCF_004664715.2 of Peromyscus leucopus. Taxonomy (NCBI): domain Eukaryota; kingdom Metazoa; phylum Chordata; class Mammalia; order Rodentia; family Cricetidae; genus Peromyscus; species Peromyscus leucopus. The sequence continues at coordinate 119,289,196 of NC_051066.1, read as the reverse complement.
GGCTTGGGCAGGTCACTAAGACCAGGTGCAGGATGTCCTTGGAGGCAGAGACATGCATATTTGTGATGCTGGGAAATAGAGAGCCATTGTTGAGCAGAGGCAATGAGGGATTTATTCCTTCAGTCAGAGCAACAAGAATGGATAGGGGCTGCTGCAGCAACTGTGCTAATCTCAGGAGACTCTAGATGACACTGTGAGGTCCAAGGAAGGTTTGATTTGAAAGGACAATCCAAGGACCCCAGCCCCTGCCTGGCTATGAGGAATGTGAGATAAAACAGCTCAAGCCTGGAGTAGGAAGAGGTTGTCTTTTACAAGGATGGCAGGTTGCATGTTTTCCCTGGGTCCCAGGTATTCTCAGCTCTGCATTATCGAATTGCCTTTTTAAATTGCAGGTGATTCCATTAGGGGTGGGAGTTCTGCATTTTTCCTATGTGATGCTGAAGTTGCTGGCCCCTGGACTCAAGCATTTTGAATAGGAAGATTCTGCAAAAGGGGTTTCCAACTTGATCATTGGTAGAAGTTTATTTAAAATCCAAATGTCCCTGGCAGATGTAAACCATAAGCTCTGGGATGGGACACAGGAGTTGGAATTACTAAAATAATGTATGTGCATATTAGCCTGTAATACATTTGCATTCAGAGGCTGGAAAATGTATTTTAGTCTTTAAAAGTTTCTAGAAAAAAATGGCTTCCTCAAGATTTGTTTTTTTTACAACCTAATAAGATTTAGCTTTTCATGAATGTCTGTGTACCCAATTATTAACAACAAAAATCAAATTTTTTGTTTCTTAAGGTACCAGAGCAAAGCAATGCAGTAAATCCTTTATGCTACTGCAGCGAGTCCATTTTTATTTTTTATTTTTGGCTGCATAGTGGGAGATGTCTTGCAGCGCTGTGAGTCTTGTTGATTTATGAGGACGGATACACTGTGTGGAAGCTGCTGACTTGCCTCAGCTCATCAAAGAAACTTCTCCAGAGTTATTTTGAAGACCTCCTGCTGTGTCTTCAGTTCCAGTTCCTATTTCTGTAAATCCATCTTTAAGTGATCTGGGCTTCTGCTCTGCCCCCTCCTTCCTCCAGCCCCCAAAAGGTGCCTGGATTCAGCCTCCTGTTCCTTGTTAATCTTCACCACGCTAGAAAAACACACAGGCAAATCCTACACTGAGTAGCAATTAAAGTATTTTACTGCAGACTGCAAATTGTGGCTGTAAAAAGAGCCTTTCCTCCCAGGCTTTTCCCTAGTGCCTGGAATTTATAGCCTTCGGCCTTCACTCTGTTGAGAATTAGAATTACACAATGCCTGTGCAGAGAAATTTAGGAGGTAGTGTGTGTACCCTTACCCTCTGACTAAATGCACTGGCTCTTTTTAATCTGGCTTCTGGGATGCTTGGCCAGTTTATCCACACATATATAGCCATTCTTTATATGTGCATGGAAAGGCATGTTTGTATCAGGGAAAGAACCCAGGAGTCAAGGGATCCAGTTATACAGGAGTCTCTAGTTTGGGTTGCGAGAGTTTCCTGCTTTGGGAATCCGTGTTTATGTACACTTATCCTTCAAGGGGACCTTGTGATGGGGATCTGCTGATCAATGTGTAACAAGTAGCTCTTTCGGAGAAAACATGACACAGCAAAACCTTATTGTACTTTTTGTCCATTTCCATGGATTAAGTACTCATCCCATGGACTGTTCCAAACTGTCAACTTGACACTACCAGAGAAGAGCTAGGAAAAGTAACAGTCCCACATCTCTATGACACATTTCCACCATATAATACCACAAACAGCAACTATCTGAAGAACACAGACAACATTAAAATAATTATGAACCAATGAGCTTGGAGTATTACCTTCGTTTTTAAGATAATTTATTTTACACAGGTATAGCCTAATTTTTGAAATAATTGTTTTATACACCAGCTCACACATTCTCAAAAGCTAAGAATTGGCTCTCCTCACTCAGTAGAAGCTGGTTCCTGCATGCACCTGGCTGTGATGTTCTGAAGAAACAGCATGTAAGGTCAGAGAGAGAAGGACACTTGCTGGCAAGCCTGATGACCTGAGTTTGGTCCTCTGAAGCCCTGAATTCAATCCCTGCAAACCACTTAGTAGAAGGAAAGAACCAGTTCCCCAAAGTTACTCTCTGACCTTCATATTTGCAGTCCCTGTTTCTTGATAAAGCACAAGGTGATAGCTGCAAACAGGGGTCAGATCTGTTAAAACAACTGTGAAAGGTTGTCTCTCTGATATATGGGAGAAGCCTGGCTGAAGTGCTGAAAGAGCTGGGGATACCAGGAGAAACTGAGACCACTAGAAGGAACCAACACACACACACACACACACACAAATGAATAACTGAATAAGAAAATGTCATAAAAGGAAAGAAAGACTATATGACACTGTTGTGGAATATTCTTTTACACTGTGTGAATACATGTCACTGTGATTGGTTTAATAAAGAAGCTGACTGACCAATAGCTGAACAGGATAAAGTTAGGCAGGAGAGTCAAACTGAGAAAGATGGTAAGAACAAGGATGGAGTCTGGAGTCCCCAGAGATGCAGGGAGAAGCAAGATGAACATTCTGGACTGAGAAAAGGTACCAAACCATGTGGCAAAGCATAGATAAGAAATAAGGGTTAATTTAAATGTAAGAGTTAGCTAGCAACAAGCCTGAGCTATTGGCCGGGCATTTGTAATTGATATTAAGTCTCTGAGTCAGTTATTTGGGAACTGGCGGGTGGGAAAGAAAAGTCTACCTACAACCATTGTGCATATTCACTAGGTATGTGTCTGCTTGTGCTGTAACAAACAGACTGGGTAACTTAGAAAAGTTTCTTTCTCATAATTTTGGGGAATACATGTCCACAATCAGGGTACTGGAGAGGCTGCTGTGTCCCCTGCAGCTTCTCTCCTTGACATTTAGAAGGCTGTCTTCTTGCTGTGCGCATGAGCACCTGGATAATTCTTGTCCATACAGGATGAGTTTTAAAGATCTAACGAGTAGTAAACAAATGCAGTTTCACCTGTGTGGGTTGTTGGAATTGCTTTGTCATTCTTTTGTAGTTCTAGAGCCCTTGCTTTTTGTTATATTTAAACTATTCTCCTACGGTATGGTTATCTTATTGTCGTTTACAGTCTACAAGCATTATTTACTTCAGTTGTGGCCATTACAACCTTTCTGTTTTCAGAGCTGCTTTTTCCTAGGAGTCTCAAGAGATCATTTATCCTCATGACCACTTAGACATTACAATGGTTATTAAACAGGAAGCTGTTTAATACACGAGCAAAGCAGCACATGTCTTGGGCCAGAGACATAACTCAGTAAGCAAAAGTGCCTTCCAGGCAATTCTGGCAACCAGGTAAACATGGAAAGAGAGAACCAACTCCATAAAGCTGTCCTTTGACCTCTATTCATGCTCAATGGCACACACACACACACACACACACACACACACACACACACACTTAAAAAATAAAGAGTGGCTGGTAATTCAACCACTTTGTTCTATAGATGTAGAAGCTGAGGCTTGGTGGCGGGTGGGGGGGGAGCCACTTGCTTGAGATTAAATTATGTCAGTAACAAAGAAAAAGTCAGAATCAACTTATTCTCTTTCCTAGAAGGCCATAAAGACAAGGGAAAGAGTGAAAAGACCATGAACTATGGAGGTTGAAATACCACCAGCACTTGTTGGGATATAATGCTGTCTTAGCTGGCACCCCTTAAAATTAAGCACTATATGAGATTCCCTTTTCCCATCCTGCCCAGAGCTCCGGCCCCCTGCTGCAAGAGGAAGAGGAAAGGAAACTGGGACTGAGATGAAAGAAAGTGCTATGGTTTTAATATCTCCTCCAAAATCCATGTTGAAATTCAGTCGCTGTCATGATATTATTAAGATGTATGACCTTGAAGTGGTAATTAAGCCACAGGGCTCTGGCTTGTTGAATGAACTAATGCTGCCATCACAGGAGCAAGTTATTTATTGCAGGAGCAATTTTGATCCCTATCCTCTCTTTTTCTCGTGTGTTTGCTTGTCCATCTGTCTTCTGCTGTGGTATGGTGTACACAAGTCTTTAGCAGACACCAGATCTTAATATTGACCATTTCAGCTTCCAAAATTGCAAGAACCATTTTATTCTTTCTAGAATACCTAGCAGCAGCAAACAGACTGAAACAGGAAATGCACGGAGGTGGGTTACTGAGCTGACTGCAAGCAAACAGAGCCAAGTGTTTGATCACAAAGGATGTGAAAGAACAACAAGGAGGCCATGTTCCAAGACTGAAAGGAGTGCTATGTTCCAAGTCCACAGCCTAGAATATACTATCGTCACATTCCTTGGCTGGGACGACATTGCTAAGTTTGTTAAGAACATATTTGTGGAACTGTGAGAAAATAAACTAACTTGAAGGTAGGAATCTCCATGGAGAGGGGTTTGAAACACAACTCATGTAGAAAGGACCACCAATTAGACAAAACATAATTATCAACTCCATGCGACTGTCACGAAGATTAGTAATGAAGTACTGTGCCTGGAAGCAAATTCCATGCTTGGTAGCAGCTACTTCTATAGCCCTCTGACACTGTCTCCTCCATGCAGCAGAGTGTGACTTTTTCAAGGAACTCAGAATGATGCCTTTTAATAAAGACTGGTTCTCAGACTCACCTGCACATTTGGAACCACCTCAAGAAGGAAAATTTGCTGGTGTCTGGGCCTCACCCCAGTGATTGTGATCTGTGTCTTGGGAATTAGCTGGCCTCAAACAACAGCTTATGCCATGATTCCAACTGTTTCAATGTAAAAATGAGGACACCCAGTGGGCCTTTATTTCATTGTTTAACTCTGCTCCTTGCCTTCATTTGTATGTAAATTTCACTCTGGTTGCACCTGCAGCATGGTCTGGGCCAAAGATGCCCCAACCATATCCTCATCATCTTTCTTATCTCCATATTTATGTTCAGAGACACCAGGGCTTGGTTAAGAAAACCCAGAAATCAAATTTTACCTCTACTGGATTCATGGTGAGCAATACAGACAAGCTGTTACTTTCTTTGTTACATCTATTTATCTTTATACATGAGTGATACATTGTAATTGTGACCCTTTTTTAAAGCATGGCTGTGGGGATAACTACACTAGGGCTCAAGTTTTAGGGAACTTTGCTAATTGAATGTTACTCAGAAATAAAATGAAAAGAAGTCTAAAATTATTCATCAGTAAATATACAACGCTGAGACCTGAACTCCCAGAGTACAAGCTAATGAACAATGGGATTCATATGGATTATCTTTCTCTACTTGACATGACTTCCTTCCACATCCTCCTTATAGATTTATGGTATTTGATTTGCATAAGTTAGGTTAACCCCTAGCTTTTCAAAAAAGCAGCCACTGGGTAGCATGTTGTCAACTTGAGGGCGTCATGAAATTCACAAGGTGACAATGATATGAAATACCATGAAGCTGCAAGCTGTATGAGAACTGCTCAAGACATTGCTATTCCATATACAGATGCAGACAGATTGTTATTCCAGAGGTGTGTAGAGGGCTACCCTATTACTATTCAAAAAGCACTTTCTCATTTGAAGAAGTTGAGAAAATCAATATGCCATAGTGACTGAAGCATTCAAAGGCTCAAGACACAATAAAGAATGAGCATCCCACCCCTGCTCAAATCCACAGATCAAAATCAAAAGCTCCGACCCTGCTTGTAAGAGTAGAAACTAGAAAATACATTTGAGAGCTTAGCTGCATTCCCCAGAAAGAATAGATGCCCCGATTATTTCAGGGAATGAGGGAGCCCATCAGAAAGTTTGAAAATAAATATTTGGACTTTAGAATAGCTGTCTAAAGTCCATAGGTGCTTTTGAGAATGGCATATGATTTAGCTCGGTGGGGAGGGGCCAGAGGTGTCTATGTGTAAATGTACATGCCGTATTACCAGTGCCTACAACATTCCAGATCAGCTACACATAATTTTTACTGACTTTTGACTTTGAAATAACATTTAAACTGGATGTAGGGATATAAAAAGATGTGCTGGCATCAGGCACTTTCCTAAAAATCTACTCACTAACTTTATTTGGGCATAAGAAAACATATATAATATTTATTGCTCTTTATTTTTAGCATGAAATTGAGTCATTTTTCGAGTCCCTGCTATTCTCAGGTTCCTATGGTAAGGCCTGTGAGTGAAGTATTTCCTTGCTACTTTGATGTCCAATTCAGTACAATCCATGAAAGCAGCCATGAGCTGGGCACCTAGGTAATCAATTATGGCGGTTTGTTTGGGACTGTTCTAGTTAGGGTACTGGGCATCCTCAGTTAAAGAAACCTTTCTACTGGGCACTGAAGAAATTACAAGGAAAGAAATGTTCATAACTTAAGAAGCTCATGATTTACTTGGATAAAAAAGAAATCTATGCATTAAACTGACAGAGTCATGAAAGAATGTAATTAACAACATAAACTTACTCTGTGACTAGCTGATATAACATGTAAAAAAAAGTGCTATGGAGGTCTTATTTTTTAAAAAGTGCTTCCAAGGAAGGAAGGAGATACAGGTTTTCTTTGACGTTTGTGGAATTTTCAAGTACTGCTTCAAACTTTTACTGAGAGATAAGCATAGTGCTGAACAGGGTGTATGATGCCAAACGTCTGCCTAGAACTTGATTTCTATTTCCTATAGCTCTAATCACTTAATCTACAGAATTGTATTTTATATCTTCAATGTAGCTATTACAATATTAACTTCTTGTCTACTTCATAGGGTTATTGGGAGAAACATATGAGACTGGTAGTCTAGATAAAACCATTCTAAAACTATAGAATGCAACACAAATGTAATGCAACACATGACATCACTAAGGCTGTTGGACAAATATGAATCCAGTGTGACTTCTGTAGTATTAAACTGTTGGCTAATACGTTAGTTACTGGTTACTATTTACATTTGAATGCATTAAGTTAAATTACATTTTCTTTAAAGTTCTTTGATTTTCCTAGCCATATTTCAAGCACTCAGTGACCACCAATGGTAGAGATGACTAGCCAGTGGCCACCAATGGTAGAGATGACTAGCCAGTGGCCACCAGTGGTAGAGACTAACCAGTGGCTACTACAATGGATAACACAGAGGATATTCCTATTATCACACAATGCCTTCTTGTATAATGATAGTTTATACATCAGTGAGTGAGATTGTTTTTGAACATTGTGGTAAATTGTCTTTAGTGTAAGGTCATTTCTATAGAAAATAAGATACATAATAAAGATCCTTAGATATACAGCCTTAACCCAGGCTGTGGTAGTTATTACTGTGACTCATTTTATAGTCTGGTTCTTTTTCTTTTGGGTATGTGCTAACATTGCATTCCCTAGCATTTTTCTGGTTGGTGGAGAACATGGGACCGATATTAGTCCATGAGCTAAGAGCACAAGTGATTTATGGCATTTCAAGGCTGAACACTTCATCATTGATGGGAAGCCATCCAAGAATCTCTTCATTTTTCTATAGTTAATGGAAATATACAAGGTAATGGCCATTGATCAGCTGAGGTCCTGTGGGAAGAACTACACATTTTGGTTCCCAGCTGACACTGATGCACATACAGAAGAAGCAAGAAATGAGCCTTTCTTGGCATAAACAATAAAAACTTAAGGCCATTTGAGTTGTTTGTTTGTTTGTTTTTGACAGAGTAGAGTAAGCTATTAACCTTAAAGTACATGCGGGGAAAAAAAAGACCAGGTAAGTGTGTAATTCTAGTTATTTTCTTGCTCTGTCCATTCTCCAAAGACACACACCTATGAAGCCCCATAGGAACATGCAGTACAGCCAGGACAGAACAAAAAAGAGGTTGTAGATCACACTATGCATTGAATGTGTTCCCCAAATTTCATGTGTTGGAAATTCAGTTGATGAACATGCGGCCATGGTCTTTGAGAAGCTGGAGGTGACTGGGCCACAAGAGATCTTTTCTTAGGATTGGATTGGTCCGTAGGCTAATATACTAGCAGGTTACTTGGTCATAGAAATGAACTCTCCCTAGTTAGTTTGTTCTGTCACCTCATGTGAAGTCCTGAGGCACCTCAGGACTCTGAAGAGAACACCTATAAGAAAGAAAGGTTTCAGAAGATGAAGACATTCAACCTTGAATTCCCAAACTCCAGTAATTCTTTATTCCTCTGAAAATAATCCAGTGTCGGTCATCCAGGTATTGAAACATAAAACAAACTAAAACTCCTTCCTACCCATGAATTCATTCAAGATGTTCTGACTATTTCCTCAACAAGAGATGATCCAAAGACACGTACAACTCATTTAACTGAACCCAGTTTAAAAAAAAGTACAATGCTTTCTTTTATGAGGCCCTGAATCGTAATGCCTCAAGAGGACCAGAGTTGGTGAAACTGGAACCAGGATTTGACCAGAAGAGATTCAGACATTCTTTAATTGAATGTGCTTCCAGTCTTGGTCTCTCCAACTACACCATGGAAGAAACATGAAGAAAAGCCATCTCATACATGAATACATGAATGAAATGCTTTCTTCTCACAAAGGGAAATCTGGAATATATTGAGCTATATATGACTAAACGTTTTTACTCCTTGAAGAATGCAAGGGGATAGGAGGAAGCAAATTGTTCATATTCTGCTGCGTATTCCAAAAGCCAGGATTCTATTTTAAAATGCCAGTAACAACATGGCTTCTGAAATGCAGTAATTTGGTGGGTTCTTTTGGGAGGGGGGTTTTGGAATCTTACATTTATATGTGAATATATCTCAGCAAATGTGTAAACAGTACTGTACCTAATGCTTTCATCACTGTTAGTCAATATTGTTGGTCCAAGCCTACCAAGTCTGCCCGCTTCTCATACTCGGCCCTTCCCACCACCTAGTTCTATAAACAGAGAGCTTGTCTGATGAGCATCTTCTGTCATAGCCATAACATGTCTCCATGGATAAAAACTTAACACACATACACAGGGTAGGGGTTGGGGGAGACAGACAGAGAAATAAAGAGACAGAGGGACAGACAGAGACAGAGGCATATATATATCAAGAGAGACAGAGAGACAGATCGAGTGCTGTAGGTCAGGCATCTTTCTTTCACATCAGCCCTTGCACCTTCTTCAGAGCCCTCACAAGCATCTTGAGCTATGTCTTCTTTTCATGTGAAAGAAACCCAAGTTTTGACACATCAGCTGACCTGTTCGTGACCGACTCACCATTGATGGGCACCCATTTTCTACAGAGTTGTGGCCTCTTTACGACCAGCAGCTGCTGCCTCCCACCTTGGCTAGACTTCTTCCCTGTCTCACTTCATACTCCTAAGGCAGTGCTTTCTAGAATTGCCTCTACATAAAGTGCTCTGAATAATTATGTGCATCGTTTTCAGAAACAACTCAGCACAAAAAATGTTGTTAAGCCCATATTGCAACTTAATTACCTAATCCTAAAGCCAGTACTATAGTCCCCTTATTTGTGTTTTCAGTTTCTTTTTTCCCCTTTACTTGCAAACTTTGTTTTTTTAATTATATATACATATATAATTTTTATTAAAAAATATTTTCTTTTCTTTTACACACCAACCCATTCCCCCTCCCTCCTCTTCTCTCGCCCCCCCCACCTACCCCATCCCATCCCCATTCCCTCATAGAGAATAAGGCCTCCCTTGGGTGGTCAACACAGGCTGTTATACCATGTTGTGGCTGGACCTAGCCCCTCCCTCCTGTATCAAGGCTGAGTAAGGCATTGCACCATAGGGAATAGGCTTTAAAAAGCCAGTTTGTGTACCCCAGTTAAGCCCTGGTCCCATTGCCAGGGGACCCACAAACGTGTCAAGCCATGCAACTTTCACCCACATTCAGAGGGACTACTAGTTTGGTTCCATGCAGGCTCCCCAGCTGTCAGTCTTGAGTCCATGAGTTCCCATTTGCTTGGGTCAGCTATTTCTGTGTTTTTCCCATCATGATGCTGACCCCCTTGCTCTTATAATCCTTCCTCCCTCTCATCAACTGAACTCCAGGATCTTGGCCAAGTGCTTAGCTGTGGGTCTCTACATCTGCTTCCATCAGTGCTCTATGTAGATTCTATGATGACAATTAGGGTAGACACCAATCTGAGTGCAGGAGAAGGCTAGTTCAAGCACCCTCTCCATCATTGCTATGAGTCTTAGCTGGGGACAATCTTGTGAGTTCCTGGGGTTTTCCCTAGCTGCAGATTTCTCCCCAACCCCTTAATGGTACACTCTGTCAAGATAACTTTTTCATTGCTCTCCCAGCCCGTCTCTCCCCCATGTTCCTATCTCTCCTCCCCTCCCCTCCCCTCTATTCCCCCCTCTCAGTTTGCCCAGGAGATCTTAAAACTTTCCCCTTCCTGGGGTGATCCATGTGTGTTCCTCTTAGTGTCCTCCTCTTTACCTAGCTTCTCTGGGGTTGTGGATTATAGCCCAGTTATCCTTTGCTTTGCATCTAACATTCACTTATGAGTGAGTACATACCATGTTTGCCTTTCTGGGTCTGGGTTACCTCACTCAGGATGATTTTTTTCTAGTTCCATTCATTTGCCTACAAATTTCATGATGACATTGGTTTTCACTGCTGCATAATACTCCATTGTGTAAATGTACCACATTTTCTTTATCTGTTCTTCTGTTGAAGGGCATCTAAGTTGTTTCCAGGTTCTGGCTATTACAAATAATGCTGCTATGAACATGGTTGAGCAGATGTCCTTGTGGTGTAGTACAGCAACTTTTGGGTATATGCCCAGGAGTGGTATTGCTGGGTCTTGAGGTAGGTGGATTCCCAATTTCTCTGAGATACTGCCATACTGATTTCCAGAGTGGCTGTACAAGATTGCATTCCCATCAGCAGTGGAAGAGTGTTCCCCTTTCTCCACATCTTCTCCAACATAAGCGGTTGTCTGTATTTTTTTATCTTAGCCATTCTGATAGGCGTAAGATGATATCTCAGAGTCATTTTGATTTGCATTTCCCTGATGGCTAAGGATGTTGAACATTTCCTTAAATGTCTAGTTTCTAATGTTTCAGTTACATGTGGATAATCATAGTTTAAAAACATCAAGTTCTCCTGACTCTTTCAAGGAAGGAGCCAAAGTCACATAAATCTTATCTCACTGTATTTATATAACTCTTCTCTTCATTACTAGTAAGTGGTTGCTAATTTTGGTTGCCACTCAGTTAGCTGAGATAGCTTAGGGTATTACTGTAGCACACTGTTGAGTGCATCTGCAAGCATGTTTCTAGAGAAAATTAACTGTGGGGAAAGACCTGCCCCATTGTGGGCAGTACTAATCCATGGGTTGAGTACTTGGCTGTATACAGATTTTAGAAAAGGAAGCTAGCTGAGTTCTCATAAGATCCATCTGCTGCTTCCTGGGTCAAATTTGAGGAGTTGCAAGTTCAGGCTCCCACTGCTATGAGCTGTTATGGCCTTCATGGCCTTCATCCTCTACAACCATAAACTGAAATAAAATATTTCTCCCTTAAGTTGCTTCTTGTCAGATATTTGGCCACAGTGATGCGAAAAGTAGTTAATGCACTGACCTGACTTATAGATTAAGCTCAGACAAGTATGTACATAAAAGACAATTATGTACATAGAAAAGCATAATATACTGTGCATGGGGCTGACTACAGCCTGAGGTTTTAGACATCCAGAGAGAATTGGGAATATACCCCCTGCAGAGAGAGGGGCAACAGTACTCAGATTTGCCTGACTCTGAGTTCTGTATCAGTTTTCAATTGTCTCATGCCTGCAGTCAGCACCCCAGAGATGAGAAGATCAGAGCATAGGAGTACCATGTTCACAGCTCCCTGCAGCTCTCCAGTGCCCCGGAGCAGCCACCTAGGAATTCTGCTTCAGGATGACTTCTCTATCATCTGAGACAGTGAGTGCCACAATGGACAGATCCCTTTCTAGAAATCCAAGAAGAGTTTGGCAGGAAAGTTTCCATAAACTCCAAACACGAGGCATCTTGACATCTCAAAATACAACCTGAGTAGCCATGTTTAGAAATAGCCTGCAATTCTGGGGGTGAGATTCATTTTAGTCATAATTATAACAAGATTAACAAAGCCATGAGTAGTCACGTCTCCATTTGTCCACTCTGATCATGACCCAGTTACTGTGCATGGGAACTCCTAGCAGTTCAAAGTTCCCGTTGTATCAAGCTGCTATGGGAAAATCTTTACCCAAACTGTGGAAGACTGATTATCCCTCAGTATAAATTTTACTGTTGACACTTTAAACTGACCTACCAACCTCAATTTGAATGCTACAGTCCACACCAGGTTGAGAATGCCTTCACTAACACTGTACAATATCAGAAAATGGGAATGAGCAGTCTAGCCTCTGGAGAGGTGAGCTCCTGTCTTGCATAACCCGGGACAGTGTGTAGGAAGTTGATAAACAAAGATAAGGAAAACTGAGTCATGAATTTCTTTTAAGAAAATAAAATGATTGAATTAAGGCTAGATGACATAGTTTTGAAATAAGAGAGATTAGAAAGAGGAGCTGGGAAGAAACAGGCAAAAGAATTTTAGCTCCTCCCAAATAAGAAACCCTGTGTCTGCTTAACTTGCTCTGTCTTCTAGCTACCCAAAGTCACCTTTCTTCCTATTATCCAATGGGCTGTGCAGTTTGAAGACTCTTTCTTGGTCCAGAGATGGGACAACGTGAACATTGTCAATAAAGATAATAACCATAAGGAATAGAATGCAATAAATATGTTAAATACATGAACTCCTAATAGTTTTGGAAAGAGTTAAGTAATACATGAGTTCATAGTGGCTCTTGGAACCCATTGGATGATGTGAATGAGCAAACCCATCATCTTGAAAATTGTTCAATAAATGTAATAAGTCAATAAAACAGGTATTAAAAAATCCTGTGACCCATACCCTGAGCCATAACACCTGAGCAGTGGGAAGAGGTGTTTGTTCCAACACGGTCCATCTGCTCTTCCTTCTCCAGTGTTGCTCCTCCTGACTCCCACAGTGCCTCGTTCCTTGCTCAACACTTCAGTGCATGCTAGATGCAACCTGTTTCTTCTTGCATCCTCCAAATACCATGCTCACAAACCAGGTACATTTGGAAGCCTTTAACTGAACTCTTGGCAGGGGCGGGGTGGGGGACTGATGACAGAAAGAAACACAGAAAAAACTTAAAATTTAATAATAGCTGCTATTAAAGTTTTCTGACCCGGGCCCATTTTTGGGGGGATATGTCCCCATTTCTGCAGTCTTCCTGCCACCATCCATACAGCCTGTCTCCCCTTCTTTTACCTTCCTTCAGAAACCCTTCTCCCATAAAACCCCACCAACCTCTTCAAGCTTTCTAAAGCTTCCTGTCTTTTATAACAAATACTTGAGTCTCTCCTGGACCAAATCAATCCATACTCCAGATCTGCCTAGAAGAACTGATTTATATGATGGAGTGTGCCCCTTTAAGTTGTTGCTGTTAAACAAAAGAGACGTCTTTCACTAATTGGAATTCTGGTTTCATGTTGACTTATCTGACCCAAACTCCAATCAGATTTTTTTTAATCTTCTCATAATAATGAAAACCCTTTACAAATTTTGCAGACTTAATTTCAAGTGTTCGTCGGGGCTATTAATCAAAGACATATTATGTATACATTTCAAACAAACTCTATTAATCAGCTTGCCAATTATTTTTCATTTTGTGGGGTCTGTTTTCCCCACAGGCATCTGCCATCAGGTATTTTTCATGAAATGTTCTGGTTTTTCAGCCTTGGTCACTGTGGTATTAGTCTGTGACCTTCCAAAGCAAACTACTGCTTTGTTTGGGAGTAAAAAAAAAATCTAATTACAGTAGTTAAATGAACTGGAATTAATTAACTTGTGGATACTTGACATTTATAGCTAATTGGTCATATCTATCATAAAAAGAGAGCTTGGGCCTTTCATCTCTGTTTTATCAACCATGCTGAAAATCAATAGACTCTCAAATAGCAAGGCAGCCAAGGCTCCCAGCAGCATGCTTGACCCAGAAGAAATCACAAGATGTCATTAAGTTATGGGTAGAAATTTCTCAGTCTTCTGGGATAGTCTATGAGAAAACAAATCCCAATGCACAGCATCTTCAGAGACTGTGGAGATATTCTGACCTGGGGGCCTCCAAAGAGAAAACCCACTAAATGGAGGAAAGGGGGCTTTCCTAGTGCTTCTCTGTGTGTCCCCATTCATTCTTCAATGTCAACTCACTTGCACTTCATCACAGCCAGGAAACAAGGTTCTAAGGCACTGGTTCTCAGCCTTCCTCATACTGCAACCTGCAACCCTTTAATACAGTTCCTCATGCTGCGGCGACCCCAACCATAAAATTACTTTTATTACTACCTCATAACTGTAATTTTGTTACTGTTGTGAATCATAATGTAAATATCTGAGTTTTCTGATGGTCATAGGTGACCCCTGTAAAAGGGTCATTCAATCACCCAAAAAGATTGTGACCCACAAGTTGAGAACCACTGTTCTAAAGGTTTGCAGAGAGCTGGTATGGAAGCTGCACAAAGCCCATCATTCTTCGGCCTCCCTGATCCATTCTCAGTGAATGGAAAGGATCATCTAAGAGGGTGTGATTCCATAGGGCTGTTACCTATGCATTCACTTGACATAAGTGAAAAGAAATATGAAAGGATGAAGAACAGCGTCTTTTAGTTTTGTGATCCCATACATGGCTTTAAGCTGCATTCCTGGAAGCTGGTTCATGCCATGTTTCTATCAACAATTCATGAGATTTTGCTTTTCATGGGATTTATCTTGTTGGTATAGCTCTTCTTTTCTGTTTTCCAATCTGATTGGTGCAGTGTCTTATTGTTAGGTTAATTTGCATTTCCCCAATGACTAGTATATTTAATATATTTTCATGTCTGTTAACCATTTGACAGCATCAATTAAAATATAAATTGTGTGTGTGTGTGTGTGAGAGAGAGAGGGGGGGTGCAGAAGACAGGATCTGGTTATGAATCCAGGCTAGTCTTGAAGTTATGATTCATCTGTCACAGCCTACTGAGTGTCAGGATTACAGGTATTTGTCACCATGCCCAGCTCTAAACTATATATTCTAAAAATCTTTTTATTACATTTATTTACTGTGTATACATGTGTTTATGCTCACATCCCACAGCATGTGAGTGGGAGTCAGAGAACAGTTTATGGAAATTAATTCTCTCTTTCTACCATGTGGTCCCAGGGATGGAACTCAGGTCATTAAGCTTGCCAGCAAACACCTTTACTTGCTGACCTGTATCTCCAGCTAATTATA
This sequence comes from Peromyscus leucopus, assembly GCF_004664715.2. Taxonomy (NCBI): domain Eukaryota; kingdom Metazoa; phylum Chordata; class Mammalia; order Rodentia; family Cricetidae; genus Peromyscus; species Peromyscus leucopus. The sequence continues at coordinate 119,273,888 of NC_051066.1, read as the reverse complement.
TATTCTACATATATCAATTCCATGCTCCAAAATATGTCCTGTATAAATAACTCCATGGCATACAAAGATATAGGTATAGCAGTATTATTCATAACTAAAGCCCAGATACAAAGTCAGGTATCATTAACATAGAAATGGCTTGCTAAATTATGATACACCCATATTGTATTATATTTATTCATGGAAATATAACCAATTGAACTGATAAAATGTATATATACGTGTGTGTGTGTGTGTGTGTGTGTGTGTGTGTGTGTGTGTGTGATAGACAGACAGGCAGACAGACAAATAGACAGATAGTAGATTCAGGGATAAATAGGTAGGTTTGTAGGTATAGACATAGGAATTGACTCATGAAATTATGGAGGCAAATAAGTCCAATAGCCTGCCATATACAAGCCAGAGACCCAGAAAAGCTAGTGGCATCATCCCAATTTGAGTCTTAAGGCCTGAGAAGCAGAAAGAACAATGTATAGTATATAGAAGCCCTAGTCAAAATCTGAAGGTCTGGGGATGAGGAGAATAGATAGTGTAGGACTCAGTCTGAGGGCAGGAGAAAACCAGTACCCCACTCAAAGGTAGTCCTGGACTATTAGGGAGCTGAAGAGGGGAAAGCAAGCAATATATGTCATCATTACTCCTATTATATGTATGTATGTGTGTATATATATATATACAATTATATACATTAATAATAATGAAAGAACAGTCAGAGAGTGAATTCTCCTAACTCTTCCCTTATTCTCCAGGCATATAATTCTGGATGAAGCACTCCCATACTGCAGAAGGCAAGCTGTTCCATTCAATCTGTAAACTCTAGTCTCATCTAGAAACATCCTTTGAGGAACACTCAGAAAAATGCTTAGCCAAGTATGTGGGCACTTCTGTCAAGTCAACACCTAGTATTAACCACCGCATATACAAGTTATTTATACCTGGTAAAGAGTAGAGATTTTACTGTGTGGTAAAAAGGAGTGAGGAGGAAGAAGAAAATAGGTACAATGAAACCCCATTGTGGAAATGCTGTGTAGGATGGAGTCAAGAGGAGAAGAAGATGGACCTTAAATTGAGAGTTCTCATGTGTTTTCTTGTTCTGATTCCACAATTACAAAGGGAGGGCCATCCTGAGGCATGGTTCATTGTGCGGCTGTCCAGGACAACATAAGCAAATGCTGCTGGAAAATTATTTCCTGGTGGACCAGGAGATGTCTGGTTCTATGCAAACGTCTATCTTTTTTCTGCTGATTGTTCATTCAAGGGAAATTGTTCCTATCTGGAGTCTTTAAGATAACTAACACTGAGAGAGGATGATACTCCCCAAACATAACAGTTTGCTCTCCAAAGAGAAAGCCAACACGTGGTGTCCAGCCTCCCATGAAGACCTTCCTGGAGTCTCAGCCACAGCACCACTGTAGATAGTAGGAAGCATGGCACATATCCTCCAAAGAAGAGAAATTGACATCAGGACATCCTAAGAAATGCCCAGTAAAGTCACCTAAGCCTAAGTGTGCCTCTTACCCACCCTGATGGAGAGTGGCAATGTGTCTCAGGACCCATGGAAGGATCATTCTATTTGTGACATGAAAGTTTGCCTGATGCAAGGCACAGACTTATATTACTCCAGATAACAAACCCATGTGACGGTGGTCCATTAGATGTAGTTTAGGTGAATACATGGACAAAGCAGTTCCCAAATAAAGACAAGAGTAGATTTGGGACAAGAATAGGAAAATTAAGATAAAGAATACTGTTTCCAAATTCAATTTTGATGAGATAATTTTCTGCTTGAATTTATTGTGTTTCATATAAAAAAGACCATTAAAATTCCACAGGAAAAGATATTTTCATATCCTATATTACACTCAGATGCTTTCAATGTTTATTTGGGCTTTCGGGTGCTTAAACTACTTTAAATGATCACATAACTGTAAAATGTTTTCATAGGAATGGACTTTTTATTTCATTGATTTTTTTCCAAGTTTCTTTTTAAGCCCTTATTCAATGTAGTAGTGAAACAGATAAAATTTTAGCTCATTTACCTGAACCTATCTATACTCACTGACAGCCCCCGTTCCATTTCCACCATGGAAAGGTCTAGGAAATGAGAGAAGAGAGGGTGCCCATAGTTCTTTGACTCTTTTGATCCAAGTTTAAATACAACTAGCCAATTTCCTTCTTATTTTAGATAGCGAAGTCACATCTTTAAGAAGTTAAGTCTGCTGGAGATGACGGTGCATAGCTGTAATCAGAGCTGAGGGCTCCCACCACCATGTCTTCTCTCTGAAATCATACTGTCCCCATCACTAAGGACCCTAATCCTCTGGAACTTTAAGCCCCAAATAAACCCTCCCTTCTCTAAGTTGCCTTGTTTATCACAGCAAAAGAAAAGTAACTAATACATGGAGGCAAAGGATCAGGAGTTCAAGGCCACTCTTGACTCCAGAGTGTGTTCAAGACTACCTGATCTACCAGAGACCCTGTTCAAAAATTAAAAATCCTAACAAAAAGGTTAACTCTTAGAAAGAAGTAAAGAATGAATATTATTATTCAAAGTATTTAAATCAATAGAGTATAAATGTCATCACAGCACTGATTTTGTTTTATTGACACACAGGAACACTCAACTCTATTCATGGTGGTCACTTGACTTTCTTCCCTGCTGAGCTAACTTGTTACAGTGTACCACTAACTGGGGGACTTAACCAACAGAAATTTATTTCAGGTTTGGAAACTGAAATCTGAGACCATATTGTTGGCAAAGAGGGTTTCATTTGGTCTTTCTCCTTGGTTTGCATAATGGCAATCTCCTCCCACGACCCCATAAAGTTTTCCCTCCTTATGTGTTTTTGTCCAAAATTTTTTTTAATAGGATGTCATCATATTAGACTAGGGCTCAGCTTAAGAACTTCATTTTCTCTTAGCTAACTCTTCAATGGTCCCATTACTTTCTGAAGAACCAGGGTTGACAGCTTGAACAAACAAACTTTGTAGATGACTCACCTAATAACGCGCTCTTCTTTTTAGTAGTGGGAAATATTGTTTGCATGAACAAAATGACTTTCTGAACATCCAGCCAGCTCAACTAACTGATAGCTATACTGTGGACCACATCCCCAAAAGGAAGAGCTATTCTAGCAGACCACTGTAGTTGGCATTATCGAAAGGGTTTGAAGAAGGGAACACTTTTACTTTTCTCCTTCAGGCTATAAATTACAGATAATGTTAATCTCATAAGCATTCTGATGTCTTTGAAGACCCTCTCTCTAAATGTGGTCTCATTCTGAGATAGCACAAGTTAGGGTTTCAGCCTAAATGGGGGAAGGACACAGTTATCCATGATCTCTATGGCTATCCATTCTGGCCATGCTGTCCATAGCTGACTCTAAGTTCAATGGGTTGTTCATGCTCTCCATGGCTATTCATGCTGTGTATGGCTGACTCCAGGTTCAATAGGTTGTTCAGGCTCTCCCTGGCTATCCATGCTGTCCATGGCTGACTCCAGGTTCTATAGGCTGCCAGACATCCTGCCTCAAGGTCTGACCAACTCTGTTGTTCCATCCATGTCCTAAAGATCCCTGTACTGAAGATAGCCTGAATCTAACACAAAAATCCTAACTTTGTTCTTATTCTCTATCTTATTCTGCTCCACTGAGTTCCTTTATCCTAAGAACATGTCTCCAGCAAAGCTTTTTTATAGAAAGCCTCACCTCAAACTCTCTTGCTAGGGAGCCTTACAAGCCTATTCATTTAACACTTAATCCATATTTTTAGACCCCTGGAAACCCAGTCACTAGCCATGGGTCCAGACTGCTGTCTAATTTCAGGAACTGAGCATCATTTTCCTCACATGGAAGAAGGCAGGTAGATGAGGTGACATATGCATTCCCCACCTGCTCCTCTGAGATGGGCTGGAGCAGAGATCTTGCCATTTCTGGTGTAGCTAACGTATCCAGAGCAAAGCCTACAGTCTTGAGCACTTCATTAGCACCCAGCTCCAGTCCTTCTGTTTTGCTTTTCATGTTTCTTTTTCTTCCTAGTTTACAGTCCAGCCACTTTTCACAAATGAACATACTCTGTCCCCAGAAAGCAGCTCCAGGGAGACATTAGTGACCCAGTCTCCCAGTCACTGTCTCACCTGACAGTACATTCCTTACAGAATGAACTAGTTTATCTATTTTTAAACTTCAAATAAATAAGAGCACATCAAATGCACTATTTCATGCCTGGCTTCTTCTATATAATAACATGTTAGGAGATTTAATCAACTTGGAATCTTTCCCAGGGAATGATGTTAACCTGACTAGGTGGTTAAGAATCAGGTATACCTTCCCCATATTCTTCCCCTCTGTGAATGCCTTTGAGGACTCATGTGGAGAGTGACAACATTCACTCTGGAAGACACTTTGAATCCCTGAAATGCTGAGTGGACAGGCAAAAGAACCTAACTGCATTGGGGGACATGTGTCACGTTTACCATAATCATAATCATAAGAGTCAAAGGCAGGAACCATGGAGGGGAGGGAAAGTATAAAAAGTAGTTATATAAGAGCCATACTGTACAGAAAGTGGTATTTTGGGATTTTTGAAAAATGTAATCTGCCTTAGGACCACCTAGAGCATGCTGGTTGATGATAGGACAGTCAATGGCAGTCACTGCCAGCATGATCCCTAAAGTAAGGCCTGTAGACAAATTTCTAAACAGTCTAAGCAAATAAGAAATACAGAGCCAAATACAGAGGTAATAACCAAAGAGATCAGAGCAATAGCCATGACTAGCTTTAGCTTACCACCAGAAGTAGCTTCCCCAGAGAGAGAGAGCTTCTTCCTGTCTGACTTGTCTTTTTATTGCCTTTCTGTTCTACCTTCTCATTGGCTCTATACCCAACCACATGACTTCCTCGTCATTTCCTGTCTATACAGACCTCCAGGTCTCTATAGTTGGTACTGGGATTAAAGGTTTGTGTCACCACGCTTGGCTGGGTCCTTGACCACACATACACTCTGCCTGCCATGTGATCAGATTAAGGGTGTGTGCTACCACTGCCTGACTCTGCTTATGGCTCGCTTTGACCTCTGATCTTCAGGCAACTTAATTTATTAACATACAAATGAAATCACATTTCAACACAAATAAAATATCACCATAGAGGTCTTTTCAGTCTCTCAAGGAAAAGGAAAGCAGGTGTGGGTGGTTGGTGCCAGTAATCCCAACACTTGGGCTGTAGGATTGTGGGTTAAACTAACAGCAGCCTGAGCTTCATGGTGAGATCCTATCTCAGTGAACTGAAACAACAGAGGGAAAAGAGGTCTGGCTCCAACATCCAGACGCTTGCTCTAAAACACCCAGTCTTGAGAGCAGTGTGAAGACTAGAACTTCTGAAGCCAGTGGATCAGCAAACAACTGGAAAGGCCGTTACTCACAGTTCCCAAGAGGAAAGGACACAGCATGCCATGAGGAGTATACTCAAGGAAACAGCAAGTTTGGACAGAGGCGAAGAGGGAGGAAAGGGAACCGAGTGAGTCTGTTTCAAGTGTTGTAGGAAACACAAGCAGAGTCAGGGTAAACCACCCTAGGATTGCCCATTTTGAATCCTTTCAGAGGGTTCTGCAGCCCTGCTAGCTGTCCTTGATTGTCTACTACTTGGCCCTGGGAGGATTAGGGCAAGTAGACAGTGACCTGGAGTATGAAAGCCTGTGGACGGAAATGACTGAAAGGGGGCTCTGGATTGATTGGATTGCACTTGGAAACTGAGCTACCAGGGAGCCACTCAAGAGCCGATCATGATCATTAATTTTAGGATGTGGCTTGCTGTGGGAGGTGCCTTCCTTGCAAGGTCAGCATCAAAATACAGGAAATGAAAGTCTTAATAAATTCAAGGCTCCAGTAGAGTCAATGCTCTCCTGGGGTATGTTTGGTTGTTATTGTTTGTCCTTGGATTATTTTGTTTTAGATTTGGCATGTTAACAACTACTATGCAGCTATCCTTCTTCTGGTGTTTCCTATGAGACTAGGCCAGCAATCTCCTTCCTCTTAGCAGGAGCAGGCTGCCTGTCCCTCTGCATTACATATTATCCATACAGATGATTTCATCCTTGACAATTCGAAGGATTAAATGCTGTTACAAGGCCTTCATAGGTACAAGGTTTATATGCAACTCCTTATAAAGGATAAAGTAGGAAAGGAAGAGATTCTCTTCATATAGAACTCATTAGATACTTTTATTTAAGAGAGCCCACTGAATTTTGCTAAGGTAATGACATTTGATGGGTTATTAAATTCGAGATACTCTAGATTTTTTTCCCTTCTAATACATGGAAGTGGTATGAGGTGTCTGATCCTGACCACTAAACTAGGTAAGACTGTCAACAGGAAAACTTACAGCCTTGAGCTATGACTTGGGATCTCCCATATCCAGCATGGCCATCAAGTTCTGAGAATGAATGTCCCACAGGCAGATGTACACAGGAAACAGAAACATCCCATCCTAGAATCCTCACAACATCCTTCTGTCACACTCTACTGAGTAAGCAGGTATTGAACCAGCCAAGAGTCCAAGGGAAGGAGAATATATTCTCATCTCATGAGGAGTGTAAAGACTATCACTATCATCATCATCATCATCACCACCACCACCACCACCATCATCATCATTATCATCATCATCATCATCATCAATCCAGCATACAACCAAAGAAGCCAGGTTCTCTTTCAGCTCTGGAAAGTATAGGAAACAGAAGAAATATGGGCTTGGCCTATGAGCGAAACAGTGCCACAGCTTGATGCTAATAATATCTTTTTCATTTGCTTGGAAAAAAAGCATTTGACTGTCTACCCTTAATCCATGCTTTTATCAGAATGGGCTAATGGGTGTGCCGTTTTTCATTAGTCATATTGGGAGTTCTTCGAATACTTTTTATCAATACACCAAGTCTTTTGTGAAACAAGCCAAGTTTTCAGTGATGAGTGTGATTAACTTCCTTCCATCTGTCCCACCTTCTTCCATCTGGAATGCCTATTTGTCTCACTTAGGCCTCACATCTGGCCTCTGAATCTTTTTTTCTCCTTGCAATTTCCGTTTCTGTGATGTTCTTTCTGTTTTGAAAGAAAGCATACTTTGTACCACATCTCTTCAGCCACTAATTGAGCTGTTGGCAGTGACCAGTCCCTATTTATTTATTGAGGTGGGAGTGGAGGAATCACACATAACATATGAGACCCCTGCCTATAATGTGTTGTGGTGTGTGTACACTTGTGTATGCATAAATATGTACATATGCTTCCACTTCCATGTATTTATAAGTTACTAGGACAGCATCTTCTCTTTTGCGGGTATTAGGCCATGCCCTTCAAAACTAATTACAGCTTCTCACCATGCTTTTGATATAATTAACATTCATGATTGATCTTTTCACATAAATCATGGTGTCTTAAAGATTTATCAGGTAAGAACAAAGCAAGTATTTTCCCACATAATCAATATTATATGCGGTATTCAAAAAGTAACATTTTAAAAGAAATGAAAATAGTTATGATTTACAAGTTATCCTACATGTGCTGTGGATACTAATCCCCTGTGGGTTTCTCACACCGAGATTCTGCCTGTAATGATTCATCTGAACAAATGACTATCAGGTTTCTTGAATTCTAAGACTACAAAGAAAAGAGGGGCTTCACCTAGACACTGTCTTAAAAGGTTTTACTCTGGTATAGTAAGAACTTTAATTGTGTAAAACTATTTAAAATTATCCTTGTGGTGGGGGTCGAAAAGGAGCTACAACCTTCCTTTCTTGGTCCACTATCTATTTTCATTCCGTTCTTTATCCTCCATCCTCCACCCACGCTTGCCCCTCACCCTTTGCTCCCTACCCCAACTCTTGCCACTGAGAAGTGGGCTCAGGAAGGTGAGTCTTTGAAGGGAGGGCCTTACTTCCAGAATGTGTGGTGGTATTGTGTTCCCCAAAATATTGTGCACCCTAATAAATTTATCTGGGGTCAGAGAATGGAACAGCCACAAGATACAGAGGCTAGAAAACGGTGGCACTCACACCTTTAATCCTAGCCTTCTGGAGGCGTGGATCTCTGTGAGTTCGAGGCCACATTGGAAACAGCCAGGCATGGTGACTCACGCCTTTATTCCCAAGAAGTGAGCCTTTAATCCCAGGGAGTGATGGCAGATAGAAGAAAGGTATAGAAGGCGTGAAGCCTAGGAACTAGAAGCATTTGGCTGGTTAAGCTTTGAGGCTTCTAGTGGCAGTTCAGCTGAGACCCATTCTGAGTGAGGACTCAGAGGCTTCCAGCCTGAGGAAACAGGATCAGCTGAGGGACTGGTGAGGTGAGGAAGCTGTGGCTTGTTCTGTCTCTCTGATCTTCCAGTGTTCACCCCAATAACTGGCCTCAGGTTTGATCTCATTAATAAGAACTTTTTAAGATTCCTGCTACAAGAATGCTTGGTTAGGTTT
>NC_051066.1:116649010-116672428 GCF_004664715.2 Peromyscus leucopus | reverse complement strand
ATCAGAAAAATAGAGCCTGAAGCCGTTTCCAAGGAAAAGCATTTGGGATTTGAAGCCTCATTAACAGGAGCACAAAGAGCTTTAAGTGGCTCTCTCTCTTTTTTTCCTCCCAGACAAGATAACAAGAGATGTCTATTTTAAAAAGTAGAAAAAAATAACCAAAAAGTAAATTTTAAATTATTTTGAAAGCTCCAAGTTATTCAATCAATTCAGAAACACCAGACATTTTAGCATCTAATTTTTGCCTTGAGTTATATGTTATCTATACTCACAATTAAAAGGGAAAAGTCATAGAGAAAGGAAAAACCTGACTAATCTGTGTATAGAATAGTAATTATTGATATTAGCATGCTTTCTTTCAAAGCATGGGCATATATTCTGGAAGACAGACTATAAGGAATGATTTACCATGAAAAAACTCTTCCCCAGGGCTGTTACTTTTATTAGTAATTTTTTTGCCTTCCCAAATGTATTGAAATACATATTTTCACTACTATAACAGGATTCAATTTCCAGATAAAGTTATCTTCTTGATGCTTTAATTTTGTTCTTATGATTTGAAGGTTTCCAAACATGGGAAAGCATAGTAAGGAAATGATTTCAGGAGGCATTCTAAATTTGATGTGAGGCAGACTAGATCGACATAGGAAGAAAACAGGTGGGCTAGGGGCGGGAGAGAGAAACAGTGGACGAGATCAACACGGTGGGTCAAGACAACTGCTCACAGTCCTTTGCTTTGTTATTACAAAATAATAACATTTCTGTCCATATCATCAGCCTTGCAAATTTGCCTGCTCCCATCATGCATCTGATGTAATGACACATCCAAAACTCTCATAAAAGAACAATAAAGGCAGGAGGTGGGGAGGGTTTGAACCTTATTCTTGGCAAATCATAACCCAGTCCTGGAATTCCTTGTTGTCCCTGAACACACATACACCTTAATTTCTCAGTAATCCTCTCCACCACTGAAGTTTTCCCATAAGGTCAAGCTCCCCAAAGTCTGGGGGTAATGTGACTCTAGAGAAACTCACACCCATCTCTTGAGAACATGTTTTTTTGAGGTAGGATAGAAAGACAGGGGAAATAGGGGGACGTGGGAAGGGAAAAGAGACCCTTATTCTTGAGTCTGGTTGAAGTTTTTCCTAGCTGAGAATCAAGAATTAAAGCAGCTGGGCATGGTGGCACATACCTTAAATCCCAGCAGTTGGGAGGCAGAGGCAGGTACTTCTCTGAGTTCGAGGCCAGCCTGGGCTACAGAGCAAGTTCCAGGATAGCAAGGGTTACTCAGAGAAACCTTGTCTTAAAAATAACAACAACATGAAATGGCCTACTCTGGTAATCAGATTGGTGAATACCCTAACTGTCATCATAGAGGCTTTATCCAGTAACAAATGGAAGCATATGCAAAGATACACAGCCGGCCGGGCGCCAGGCTGAGCTCCAGGGATCGGTCGACTCTCAACTACTTCACAGCATCATGTCTGCCTGCATTGACAGCACCAAGTCTGCCTGCATGCCGCCATGTCCCACCATAATGATAATGGACTGACCCTCTGAACTGTAAGTGAGCCACCCCAATGAAATGTTTTCCTTTGTAAGAGTTGCTATGGTCAAGGTGTCTCTTCACAGCAATAGAAACCCTAACTAAGAAAGAAGCTGGTACCAGGGACAGGAGCATTGCTGTGATAGGCCTGATCATGTTTTTGTTTGAAAGAATATGAATTGGGACTGTGGAGTAGAAAAGCAGTTAGAATGCTTTAAGTGCTGCTTAATGGGCCATTCTAGTAGGAACATGGCAGACAGCGGTGTTGAATGTGGTTTAATGAATTGTGGGGGCCTCACCCAAGAGTTTTCAGAGAAGAAGAATTTTAGTATGTTGCCTAGAGATTGTTCTTGAGATATTTTGGTGGAGAAAGTGACTGCCTTTTGCCCCTGTCCGAAGAGTCTGCCTGAGGCTAAAGTGAAGAGATTTGGATTAATTCCGTTGGCAGAAGAAATCTCAAAACAGCCTGGTATAGACTCTGGCTTGTGGTTATGAGTGATAACCCTAATGAAGATTCATAATGAAAATGAATGAGCTGAGCAGGATAAATTACAAAATGCAAACTTTGAGGAGAGAAAGAGCACCAGGAAGTGGAGTGGACCTAAATCCTGTGTTCAAGGAAATAAACAGATTAAGAAATGAAATAAGGGAGTGGTGACCTCAGGTCAAGATCCCACTCAGCTAAATTTCTAACTTGTGGAAAGGAACTAAAGAAAAGTTTAGAGCCTGGAGTGGTGGTGTATGCCTTTAATTTTAGTACTCCAGAGGCAGAGGCTGATGGATATCTGAGTTTGAGGCCAGCCTGGTCTACAGAACAAGGACAGCCAAGCTTAGCCAGTAAAGGTAACAATGAAAAACAGAAAGCTGGTGAAGATGTAATTGAATGAGGGGCCATGTTCCAGCCCCAGCAAGCAGCAGAACTTGGCAGCTTTGTCAATGTGATTCTGGTTTTAGAGCTGAGGATAGAAGAAAAGGGTTATGGAATTTGCCCCCAAGACTAAGGAAAGCTGCTGAGGTCAGGCATTTGTCAGGGGTGTAGAGAAGGGGTGTAGACCCCTTCACACAGGGGTCATTGTGTGAAGCTGTGAAGTTGAAGCCTGGATTGCCTTGGAGACCCCAAGATGTTAGAGATGCCAGAGTCTTGATATACCTGCTAACAGGGAGTGGAACCAGCCCAAGAAGTGTGTTGCAGTCAACAAAGCTGAATGGAGCTGGAGATCTGAAGAGTACTTTGACTTTAGGCATGGAGGTGCAGAGTTTGGAGTGTGCCCAGCTGTTTTTCCATCTTGCTTTGGTCCCATATTTCCTTGCTATGCTCCCTTTCCTGCATTTTGGAATGGTAATGCATACCCTGTGCCATTATATGTTGGAAGTATGTGATAGGTTTTTTGATTTTTATCTTTACAGGTGATTACAATTAAGAGGTTACATGAATCTCAGAGTAGACTTTGTACTTTAAAAGATTGTTGAGATTATGATAGACTATGGTGACTTTTGAAGTTGGGATAAATGCATTTTGCTTTATGGTATTGTTACAAGCTTATGGGGAGCAGGGGGTAGAATGTGGTAGTTTGAATGTAATTGGCCCCCATAATCTCATAGGGAGTGGTAGTACTATTAGGAGGTGTGCTTTGTTGGAGTGGGTATGGCCTTGTTGGAGGAAGTGTGTCACTGTGGGGGTGGGCTTTGAGGTCTCTTTTTCACTCAAGCTTTGCTCAGTGTGACACTGAGACCACTTCTTGTTGCCTGTAAGTTGTAGGACCCTCAGCTACTTTGCCAGCACCACATCTGCCTGCATGCAGCCATGTCCCACCATGATGATAGTGGACTGACCCTCTGAACTGTGAGTGAGCCACTCTAATGAAATGTTTCCTTTGCAAGAGTTGACAGGGTCATGGTGTCTCTTCACAGCATTAGAAACCCTAACTAAGACAGTTGCTTATATAGAGACAAAATTTCTTTTATATATTGATATTTCAAATAAGCATGTTAAAAATAGCAATGGACTATTCCTAATGTCTGAGCATATATGACCTTCAAATGAGGTCTTATTCTTTTCCCACACATTTTCTGGGAATTTAACAAATAAGACTATTTTTGTTTACAGTGAAAACATTCTTTCTGTGCAATGCTGGTGCTCTTGAGTTTTATTTTATCAGCTGTAATCCCAACCAATACACTTCTGGGGCCACATTATGAGCTTATTAACTGAAAAGGAAAGGTTCTTTAGGAATCCTTTGAGATATAACTTTAGATGCCACCAAAAAAGGCTCTTGTGGCTATTGTAAAGACACTGAGTATGACTCCCTCTTGAGCAGGGTACACTCACACTTAGGTGTATCTTCTCCGTTCCCTGAGCGCTTCTCTTCCTTGTTTAAATCTATATTAAAATATCTTCTCAATAAACTAACTCTGCATCATACTGGTTCATGCTGAAGTTCTTTTCTGCTATGAAGTTAAGAATCCTGGCGGAGCAGTGTTGGCACACACCTTTAATCCCAGCACTTGGGAGGCAGAGGCAGGCGGATCTCTGTGAGTTCAAGGCCAGCCTGGTCTAAAGGAGTGAGTTTCAGGACAGCCAGGACTGTTTCACAGAGAAATCCTGTCTCAAAAAAAAAAAAAAAAAAGAATCCCAGCTTTTCTGGAGAAGAGGTCTCTGAAAAGAGCTCAGGCTACCATAGGCAGCTATAACACACGGCTGTGTCTCTGGCCTACACTTCACTGATGTTGCTGCCTTCACTCTGTGTGGTGGTTTGAATGAAAATGGCCCCCATAGGCATGTTCCAGCTCCAGTAAGTAGCAGAACTTGGCAGCTTTTGCCACATTGTCAGAGTTTTAGAATCAAATGATAGAAGGGAGGGGTTATGGAATCTCCCTCTGAGACTAAGGAAAGCCGCTGAAGCCAGGCATACATACATCAGGGGTGTCCCTGCATGGAGGCCTAGAGAGGCCATTGTGTGAAGCTGTGTAGTTGAAGCCTGGATTGCCTTGGAGACCCCAAGATGTTGGAGGTGCCATAGTCATGGGGTACCAGCCTAGGAAAGCTGCTAACATGAGATAGAACCAGCCCAAGAGAAAGACGTGTGTTGCAGTCAACAAAGCCATAATAAGGTTGGAGATCTGAAGAGCATTTTGATATCAGTCATGGACATGCAGAGTTTGGAGTTTGCTCAGCTGGTTTTTGAACTTGCTTTGTTCCAGTATTTCCTCACTATGTTCCCTTTTAGAATGATAAAGTATATCCTGTGCCATTATATGTTGGAAGTATGTGATCTGCTTTTTGATTTTGATTTTACAAGAGATTACAGTTAAGAGACTGCCATGCATTTCAGAAGAGACTTTGAACTTCAGACTTTTAAACAGGGTTGAGAACGTTATAGCCCATGGGGACTTTTGAATTTGGACTGAATGAATTTTTGCATTATAATATGGCTACAAGCCTTTGGGGGACAGGGAGTGGAATGTGATGGTTTGAATGAAAATGCACTATTAGGAGGTGTGACTTTGTTGGAGGGAGTGTATCACCAGGGAAGGGCTTTGAGGTTTCAAATGCTCAACCCAGGCCCAGTGTCTTTCTTCATGCAACTCTTGGCTTCTCCAGCAACCATGCCTCCCATCATGATGACAATGGACTAAACTTCTGAACTGTAAGCCAGCCCCAATTAAATGTTTTCCTTTATAAGAGTTGTCATGGCCATGGTGTCTCTTCACAGCAATAGAAACCCTAACTAAGACACTCTAAACAAAATCTTGCCCCCATTCTCTACTTTGTCTTATTTTTATTTAATTCTTCCTCTGACAGTGATAAGAACCTAGAAACACCAGATAAATGGCTCTGTTTGGTCTCTTAGTCTTTAATACTTCTCCACTATATGCTGCCAGCAACAGATTTAAAGGGCCTCCTTGAGTTTGGAGTTCTCTGATTGGTCAGCCTGTGGGTGCCTGTTCTGTCCTGATGAAAAAAAACCAGGCTTTCTTATGATAGGTTTTCTAGTTTCATTTTGCTGCTTCGCTAAAAATACTCTGACAACTCAGAGGAGGAAAAGGTTTATTTCAGCTTACAAGTTATAGTCTGTGATTGAGGGAAGTCAGGGCAGGAACTTGAGGCAGACACCATGGAGGATTGCTGTTGCTGGCTCACTATCAGGCCTATACTTAGTTAGCTTTCTTTTGTTTTAGTTTTTAGTTTATGTATATGTGTTTTGCCTGTATGTGTGACTGTGCACTATGTGTATTCCTAGTGTTTGCAGAAGTCAGAAGAGGGTGTCAGGTCCTTTAGAACTGGAGTTACAGAAGGTTGTGAGCTACTATGTAGGTGCTGGGATTTGAACCTGGGTCTTCTGTAAGAACAAATTGTCTTAACTGCTGAATCGTCTTTCTAGACTTTAGCTAGATTTCTTATATAGCTGAGGACCACCTGTCAAGGGAGTGCTGCCACCCAGAGTGGAGTTGGCCCTCCTGTATCTATTAAGGCAATTAAGGCAATCCCCAACAGCTGGGCATGGTGGCACATGATTTTAATTCCAGCACTCAGGAGGCAGAGGCAGGCAGCTTTCTGGGAGTTCAAGGCCGGCATGGTCTACCATAGCAAGTTCCAGGACAGCCAGAACTACATAGAGAAACACATACTCTCTTCCTTTATCTCAAAAACAAAAACAAAACCCAAAGATAGTCCCCTCAGACATACCCACAACTTATCTGAGGGAGGTAATCCCTCACCTGAGACTCTCTTCTCTGTTGACTCTTTTTTTTTTTTTTTTTTTGCTTTGTAAATAACTCCTATCATCTCCTAGCCTGCTGCAGGAATAAATCTTAACTCCTCATATCTTAGTTATGCTGATTTTGGCTCTGTACTTGCCAACATGCTAGCCCATTGTGTTGGGTTACAAGGAATTAGCTGAGAAGGCACTAGTAGAAGGCAGGGACAAATGCCTTCACATGAAGCCAAACCTGCCAGCACCTTGGCTTTAGAGTTTGGGTCCTAGAGTTTGAGTCCACGTAACTGCAAGTAAACAATTATTACTGTTGTTTAAGCCACTTGGTACATGGTATTTTGTTATAATAGTGCTGGGGAATTCGATGCTCATCCTGGATTGCAATGGAAACAAACTGCTTCTTCCCTGGAGGAAGAGATATGCCCAAATCAAAGCATGTGCCAAAGGCAGGAAGGTCTGTAGCTTTCCACGGTCTCTCTAGGTTTTCAACCTGGAGCTCTGACTTCATTAGACAACTACATTTCCCAGTCACTCACTTCTGACAAGGTTTGCTTTTTGAGATTATAAGTAGGTAGTGTAGCTGGTAAACTTCCCTGTGTTTGGCAGTTCCTGGACCCAGATCACCTTCCCATGGATGATGGTAATCTTTGGCTAATATTGCTGACCCTTCAATTGCCAACTTTCCTAATTATGTTCAAGCCTCATATATATAAAAATGTATTCTTTGGGGGAGCTGGAGAGATGGCTCAGAGGTTAAGAACACTGATTGTTCTTCCAGAGGTCCTGAGTTCAATTCCCAGCAACCACATGATGGCTCACAACCATCTGTAATGAGACCTGGTGCCCTCTTCTGGTCATACATGTTGTATACATAATAAATAAATAAATAAATAAATAAATCTTTTAAAAAAATGTATTCTTTGAAAGGACACTTAGGTGTGCCTATCTCTTGTGTCACCTGTACCCACTCCTGGCCTGTCATGCCTTTATCTCATGTTTCTCTTCAAAGCTCTGTCTTCTCCAAAAGCACTTTGCTCTGCCCTTTGCTACATTTTTCCTTCTTTTTTATGTTTAGCCACAGACTCTAAAATCTTAACATCCAGATTATAAGTAAATACTCTTTTAAGTTACCTTAGAAAACATACAGAATGAGGATAATAAATTATTTCACATCTCAAGTTATATTTACAACATGTATTATGCAAAGGATCATCAAGAATTAAAGGGATTGATGGATGATCCAGGAGTCATTGAGTCTGACCACAAGTCAGGTGTATTCACAAAGTGACAGAGATAAAAATGGAAGGTTCTTTCCCAGGGCAGCGAAACTCTCTCACACCGACTGCTGTGTCCTCACTAATTGTAGTTGCATTTAATATGGAACAACTTCAGCCTCTGATTTTCAGGATTCACATCAGGAAAACTCTTCACATTCACCCTTATGTGTGCCAAGAAGACAGAATATTGTAAAAGGAGAGAGAATAATGATCTGTTACTAAAAATAACATCCCATCCAAGAAAAAATGACTCAGCATAGGGTTTAGCAGATAAAGATGTGATTAACTCAAAAACACTTGAATAAGAATAATATTACTGCAATATTATACTTGATTATCTCTTGTTCATTGTCATCAAACACCAAGACCCCCAGGGGTACTGGAGGAAGTGGTAGACAGTGTTAACTGTAGGGAAAAATACTCCTTTTCTTCAAGCATCTATGAAAGTAAAACTTGAGATCAGGGATTCTGACTTGAGATATAATTTATTACCTAAAACTCTTAATTTAGCTAAATATGTTTTATAAAATAAGATTCAAACAATATATAATAGCAGTATATATATAATATAATTATTACTTATAAAGCAGTTAGTATTGGACAATTATCAGTGCTTATATTTACTAATTCTTTTCACCGACTATGAGAAGGACTCTTATCATTCTCATTTTAATGCTGAGGTGGTGTGGACACAAAGACATCTGGCAGCTTGAGCAAGGTCACTCAACTGGTACACAGAGATGACGGCTCAATTCTAGGCAGTGTGACTCAAGTCTGTGCTCATGTAGCCACTACCTCTTTAAAAAACAAAAGTTTTGGAACACCATGGGCATCGTTTCCAGGCATCTACAACAGGAGGGGCTTCAGACTGAATTTAGCCACCACTTTGCAAGAATGGACTAAGTTCATTTGCTTGTAACTGTGTTGGTTTGAGGAAGCCTTTCAGCAAACAGTAGGAGAGATAGTAAGCTGTGTGCTGAGTTCCCTGAGAAGCAGATGGCGAAAGAGTCGTGTTTAAGAGGTGCCTTTGGGTGTCTGAGTCTTGCCTATTTCTCTCTCTCAAAATCAAGCCTGGCTCCCCAGCTTAGTAGCTGGAAACTAACCCTGTTAATAAGGAGAAGGAAAATTTAGACCAAGCTCCCTCAAGTTGGGCGTTTCCTTCTCATCCTTCTCCCAACACATAAGATTGATTTAGGTTCCTCAAGACATACATGAGCCAGTCTTTGAGGCTGATCCTTCAAGATCAAAAGAGAAAAGAGGAGGGTTTATATGAGCAAGAATTGTTGAGACCAAGGTTGGATAAAGCACAGGGACAAATAGCCAAATGAATGGAAACACATGAACTATGAACCAATGGCTGAGGGGCCCCCAACTGGATCAGGCCCTCTGAATGGGTGAGACAGTCGATTGGCTTGATCTGTTTGGGAGGCATCCAGGCTGTGGGACTGGGTCCTGTGCTCATTGCATGAGTTGGCTGTTTGAAACTTGGGACTTATGCAGGGTTGCTTGGCTCGGCCTGGGAGGAGGGGACTGGACCTGCCTGAGTCTACCAGGTTGATCTCAGTCCTTGGGGGAGGCTTTGCCCTAGAGGAGGTGGGAATGGGGGTAGGCTGGGGGGAAGGAGAGGGGGGCGGGAGGGGGAGAACAAAGGAATTCGTGGCTGATGTGTAGAACTGAATTGTATTGTAAAATAAAATAAAATTAGATTTAAAAAAAGAGAGAGAGAAAAGAGGTCTTGCCAGTGAGTGATCCAAGACACAGTCATTCTTTCCCTTCCAACCTCTCCCTCTGTAAAGTGTCCTTGGATTCTCATCTGGGGAGAAGTTGGATTGGGCAGAGGAAAATCCTGAAGCAGGTTTGATTAAAAAAAAAAAAAAAAAAAAAAAAAAAAAACACTTTGTAGGCACCCCACAGGGTACTCTGGAGTAAGAGTAGCCTTAGGACTGTTCCAAGTATGGTGAGATGATCAGGGTTTTATACTCCTGGTCTGATGGCTGTCAGCAGTGGCTACCATTGAAGGGCCAGCTGTCTATACACAGCCGTCTGGCTGGGAATACTATCCCATTCAGGACTGGCTACTGAAGGCTATCTGTAGACTGTAGCCTCAGCAACTGGGGACATGTCCTTCATTAAAGGAGTCTTTGGCATTTCCCAGTGTCTGTTGCAAATATTCAAAAAGTCGATAAAATAGAATGCAAATGATAAACTTAGCCTAGCTGCTTTAGATTGCAGAAAGGAGAAAAATGAAAGTCTAAATTGGTTTTAGATGAGTTGTAAAATACCCTTCTCCAAGCAAGGACGTGGTAGTGGCTGAGGATGATAACTAAAATGAATGCTGATTAATCCCATGGGAGGCAGGAAGGAACACAAGAGCCAGAGCAAGCTCCAATCACTCCAGGGCTCAGGCTGGCTATTGATTTGTCTTGCTAACAATTTAATAAGGATAATTACTTTTTTAGACTTAATTTTATCTCAGAAGAAAGAATTAGTTGTTGAAGTCACAGTGTTAAGGTACTCTGAGGGAAACCGCACCATGTTTTAAAGATAATGCCTGCGAGAACATCATGTTCAACTGTAGAACACCACTCAAATGTGCTCTAGAGGTCTAAGGCTTATTTACCTTTGAATATCATCTATAATATAGCATACTTAAAAGAAAATTCTGAATTTGAACTCAATTCTGAGACCATGTCCTAACTGCACAGAGACAAGTTTTGACAATTTAATTCATCAAGTTTTTTTTTTTTTTTTTTTTTCATTCTGAGTGTATGGTAGATACTGTGCCAGGAACATATCTTGCTTTTTAAGTAATGGGGATGCAACTACTCTTTGTTGTATTTGAGAAATTCTGAGTTAAAGAACAATTGGCAAGATTGAAAATGATTCATTGCTCTGTTTTCAAAGCATGGAAAACCATATTCATGTTCTAGAAACTTCAATTTGATGTTAATCATTTCCATTTCTAGAACAGAAGCATTTTGAGGCTAGTTAGGCTGAACTTTGTTTCTCTTTTTTTGATGAACTCAGTGGTCTGGGGAACTGCACTTATCTAGAACACCTGTATCTCATTGTGAAGAGTGTATCTTGTGCATGGAAATGTTAAATGGGGACTGAAGAAGGTCAGAGTTCCACAAGCTTAATAATGAGCCTGTAATCATGTCTAACCCCATGCTATTGCTTTATTTTCACAGCTTGTAAAGTTCAAATTTTCCCTTTAGAGGCCATCTTGCCTCCACAGCTTCCTCTTTTTTAACTCCTGATGTCCCAAGTACTGTTTTTATGCTGTTTACAATTGTAGGAAACACAAAGTGATAAGGGCCAGTTTATATTTAAACAACCTGGTGCTATTATAGATATCTGGCACTGGCCAAGGTGAATAATAATGGGCATGGGAGGGAAGGGGTATAATTGATCACAAAATGGCTAACATTGGATGTCTGCAGAATCCAAAGCATAACAGTGGTATATAATCTGTTACATAACTATTGATGGCAGACTGTCACTTTAGAATGCATTTTATATAAATTTGGCCCTGAAGTCAAAGACCAGAGAACCTCTGCCCTCATCAGCCTGCCTATGTGTGTGTGTGTGCCTGTCTGTGTGGTCTGTACCTGCCTATGTTCTGCCCGAGTGTGGTGGTGTGTGTCTGGGTGCCTGGTGTTCTATGTGCTGTTTTTTTTTACCCCCAGAGTAAATAAGCATGTTTTATCTGTCTATGACTTCTCAAAATCCTTCAACATCCCGTCTCCAGTGACCATCCTCCTCTCCTGGCATCACCACATACCCACTGACTCACAGGGAAATGCAACATCTTTTTGAGTTATTCTAAAAGAATTTTCTCTCTATAAAGCAAGTCTGAGAACTGCAGATTTAGGATTTCACAGAACAGAAAAAGAGGTTGATATACCCCAGGGATTAAAATAGCTTCTTTGGTTATCTCAGGCATGGATGATTTAAAAAATACAACTTGGATATCCCAATTTTGGGGTTTATTGGCACCCCAACTTGGCACAACCACCATGTTCCTGGATCCAAATATTTCTCCTTATTTTTCTGTGTGATTCTTCTCACCTTTTCACAAACAAAGAGAGTGTGGAAGCTGGGTGTGGCATCATACATCTGTAATGCCATTACTCAGGAGGTGGAGGCAGGAGTTTGGAAAGTTCGCAATTACACTCTCATCCTTTCTACATAGGGAACTGTAGGCCAGTCTGGGATACCTGGAACCCTACCCAAACAAACAAACATGGAGTCTCAATGCTGCCTACGCATGAGCTGAACAAGGATGCCACCAATAGACATGCTACCATGAAAAGGGGAGGGTCAAGAGGCCTGAACCCAACAGAAAGAACTGTAGGACGTTAAAGGATGCTGTGTGCAGGAGAAACAGTCTTCCCCAGTGACAGCACACCAATTGCTTATCTAATACCAACCGGTCAGCCCCGAAAACATATACATACAAGTAACATCATACAGACTATGCAGGTTGTATTTATATACTGCACACACCACTACCGCCAATTAAATGAAAAAAAAAAAAAAAAAAAAAAAAAACAGAGGCCATGAATTGGAAAGAGAAGGTTTGGAGGGAGGAAAGAGAAGAGAGAAATGATATTATAATGTCAGAAAATAAAAGCATGGGCTGGGCAGTGGTGGCACATGCCTTTAATCCCAGTACTCGGGAGGCAGAGCCAGGCGGATCTCTGTGAGTTTGAGGCCAGCCTGGTTTACAGAATGAGCTCCAGGACAGGCACCACAACTACACAGAGAAACCCTGTCTTGAAAAACCAAAACATAAATAAATAAATAAACAAAGAACCCAAAAGTAAACAAGTAAAAGCTCTCATTCCTCTCCCTGGATCTGCAAGAAAGTGTCTCTCCTTGAAGAACTGGCATCAGCTGCTAGCAGATTCCTAGGGTAGGAGAGGGTCAGGAGCAGATGTTCGTCCACTTCCTATCCATAAACACTTATTATGGCAGCTTCACAAACAAAGACATGTGTGCCATTCAACATATTTCAGCAAATAAAAATTTCTTAACCTCATCACATTTAAAACTCTATCTGGCTGATCAGGTAAATATTATTCTGGAGATTTATATTGGACTACTGTGAGTTCTTGGCTCTAAATTTGGCCCTGTATCATTGACTTCTGTAATAAGTCAATGAGATGACTCCATGGGTAAAGGCTTTCAATTTGCCATGAATACATTATGTCTTATCACTATGCTCTGATGTCAGAAATAGCAATAGTGTATTCTGCAGAATACAGGATATCATGGTTAATAAATCCAACTTTACCCACCAGAAGTTGATCTTGACTAGCAGGAGATGTGAGGGGACTAAGATCATTGTGGGTTCCATATAAGTTAAGGACTTTATAAGAAAGGGGTGCATTGAAGAATAACAAGGGCCTTGTATGACCCAGTGGCTAATCTTGTACTTAGATAATCTCATGCCATCTTCTAGGAATACTAAAAAAAAGATGTGAGACTAGATGACCTCTGGCATTCCCTCTTGAAGGCTCTGTAATTTCACTTTTAATTTATATGTCAATGAAAGCCTTCATCCCTTCTAGTTCATGTTCTAATTTGCCTGCCTGAAGAGCCAGTGTGCTGGAGGCCCCCTGATTGCTTTTCTTGTGAACTCCTTTCGATGGTTTCTGGATAGGTTAGGGTAAATACTCCGTGGCTTGCCGATCTGTGACTCTGTAGCCTGGCATTTTCTCTTGACCTAGGGTCACAGTTCTGTCACAGAGTTCTCTCCAAGCACCTCTTGCTGCGTTCTCAATTCCAGTAGTCACTACCACCCTGAGGTCCTTTGGAGCCTTGAGATGATGCTGTTACTTCTGCTACTAGTCTGGGGGAGCTTTGTGGTTTCACTGCATCCAGTTTAAACCCTGTTTTAAATTTCTCTCAAATGACTCCATCGAGAGGTGCCATTTGTTTCTTGCCAAAACAAGGGTATTGATATTTTCAGGTTCTATGTAGAACTGTCTCCTAGCTAAGCAGCAAACTGGCCTTTTTGTGGGTAAATATGGGGTGAAATACTCTTGACATAGTACACTTTTGAAAATTTAAATATCGTTGTTAAAGCAGGACTTTGAGAAGGAGCTGAGTCTGGGTCAATAAGAAATCTTCTGGCCTCTAAGTGGATTGTTCCCTCTGGAATCCCGCTGTTTTCAGGCTCTGCCTCTTGCTATTATTAGTGGTGATGCTTCTCTGTATTTACCTCTAGCAGAAAAATACAGTCCTCCTTCCTATAAATCTTGATGAAGGGGTAGTGAGGCTGACAAAACGGAGCTTCTCATGTGTACTCGGCAGGACTTCGAGCGGACACCAGCGATGAATGTATGCACACATCCTGGAGTTCCAGAGGACAATAATACATTTCTTTGAAGTCAAGTTTCACTATTCAAAATGTGAATTTTTAAGTCTACTGAATACACAGTAGCTGTTCTTGGTAGAGTAAAAGTATTTTTCATTATTTGTTCTCTTTGAAAACTTGCAAATGAAAGTCAGGTGGCCGTGGTGCACCCCTTTAGTCCCAGCACTCGGAAGACAGAGCCAAGGGGATCTCTGTGAGTTCAAGGCCAGTCTGGTCTACAGAGCAAGATCCAGGACAGGCATCAAAGCTACACAGAGAAAGCCTGTCTTGAAAAACCAAAAAAATAAAATAAATAAATAAATAAATAAATAAATAAATAAAATAAACCTTGCAAATGAATTTGGTGCTTAGAAAATTACAACATACTTATCAAATAGTTCTGCATCTCCCCAAAGCCATTTGAGAAGCATGTAATCAAAAATTTTTGGAGAGAGTGTTTGATCGCATAGTCCACGCTGGCCTCAAACTTGCAACTTTCCTGCTCACTGCTTCTGAGTGCTAGATTACTGTTATGTGCCTCTGTGCCCGGCAAACGTTTTTTTGCTCTTGTCAGCCATCTTTCATGGTAAGCAGAATAGCTTAGTGACTAAGAACTAGAGAACTCCATCACTCAACCGTTCAGGTTCAAATTTCACTTTGTGAAACAGCTTTGCAAGGTTAAGCTGTGATGGCTAATAGCCATCATTAACTTGACAGGGTCTAGCCTCTGGGCTTGCCCATGAGCTATTATCTGGACTAGGCTAATTGAGGCGGGAGGCCCCAGCCTGAATTTGGGCAGTACTGTTTCTTGGCCTTGGGCCCTGGACTCCTTAAGAAGGAAGAAGCCAGCATCTGAGCACAAGCATCATTGCACTCTGCTTCCTGACTGTGGATTCAGTGTGACCAGCTGCCTCGGGCTCCTGCTGCCTTGATTTCCCCACCACGATGGGCTGTACCCTTGAACTGTTAACTGGAACAAATTCCTCTTTTCTTAAGTTAGGGTTGCCATGGTATTTTATCACACAACTAAGACATATCCCTTGCATGCTTACAAAAGTCACGAGGTGGGGGCTGGGGAGATGACTGGATAAATGAAGCTCACGCTGCATGGGCATGAGAACAGAAGTTTGGATTCCCAGAACCCATGTGACAGCGGGGTAGGGGTAGCAGCCCAACTGTAATTACAGTGCATTGAAAATAGAGACAGGAGATCCACCATGGCAAGCTGGCTAGCCAGACTAGCCATTGTGGCGAGTGTGCGTACACCCACACATGTACATTACATGTACATACACATTTAAGAAAAAAAAAATCAGGAGTACTTTGTTCCTAAGTCTGTGCCAGTTATACTGTTATTATAACTATAGAATTTGATAGAACAGTACATAAACTGATGAAATACAGTTACAAAAAGAATATACGAATGGAAAGTAATTTAAATGCTATGGGAAATTTTGAGAATGGAGTGTCACTCAAAATCACTCGATTTGATTATAATGAGGCATCTTAAGAGAATGATGGGACAGGGAGCTCTGCAGATATCTGGAAGGATTCTCAATAAGCTTACCATGATGGTAAATATTGTCAACTGGACAGGACTGAGTAACACTGGGGATAAGATAACACTTCCAGGGAAAAGCTTTTGTGTTTGCTTGTCTGCTTTGGGCTTCTGACTGGCAAGTTTATGTTCCTGGTTTGTGAGTTCGTCTACACTGTTGCCTCCACCTCTGCTACCATCCTTCGTCCACACCACAACCCAGCTTCTTCAGCCTCTGTTCTAGTTAAGGTCACTATTGCTGCAATGAAACATCATAACCAGAATCTACCAGGTTGAACTCAATCCCCAGGGGAGTCTTTGCCCTGGAGGAGATGGGAATGGGGGGTGGACTGGGAGGAAGGCGGGGAGTTGGGGGAGGAGAACAAGGGAATCTGTGGCTAATATGTAAAATTAAATTAAATTATAAAATAAAAAACTAAACAAAACCCAAAAAGTAACATCATAACCAAAGCACCCTGAGGAGGAAAGGGTTTGTTTGGCTTACACTTCCACATCACACTTCATCATTAAAGGAAGTCAGGACAAGAACTCAAACAGGGCCAGAACCTGGAGGCAGGAGCTGATGTAAAGGCCATGGAGGGGTGCTTCTTACTGCCCTGCTACCCATGGCTCGCTCAGCCTGCTTTCTTATAGAACCCAGGACCACTAGCCCAAAAATGGCACCACCCACAATAGGTTGGGTCCTCCCCCACCAATAACTAATTAATAAAATGCCCTACAAGCCTGCCTCTAGCCTGATCTTATGGAGGCATTTTCTTGAGGTTCCCTCCTCTCAGATGACTTTAGCTTGTGTCAAGCTGACATAAACTATCCAGCACAGCCTTCAAATGTAGACTGAAGACCAAAGGTTCTCTACTAATCCTCCAAGTACTATTGAGACTGCTGAGGTGAAGTAGTGAAGACAGCCACTGTTGGACACCCAGGGCAATGGTGTAAGCCAATTTAGTAAGTCCACTTTTAATATATATTCATTCTATTAGTTCTGTTCCCATAGGCTTTGACTAATACAATTGCTCCATGTGTCTATAGTTCCCTATTGTACAAGAAAGATCCTGTTGGGAGAGCTCATGTATAGTAGAATGGGTATGGTTTATATTAGGAAGGCCAATGTATGCTGAGTAAAAGGCAAACCACATTTCTCCATTAAAAAAACTGACAGATAAATATTACAATGTGTATAACTTACATTTTGAATAAATTTAGATGTGCACATTTTGATAGAATCACTGAAAACTGATATTCTTAACTTCATCCTTAATTTTAGCTCTCAAGCATCTATTTAAATAACATGCTAATAAAGTAGAAATTCATATACATCTATTACATAAGAGCATGCATTGTGCTTAAATAAAACGTTGAAAGTAATTTTTAAACTTTATGCTTGAGTGTCAACATGAATGTAGGAGAGGGGGGCATGTTGGGAAGTTACTGGTTCCAGAGAGAGCAGGAGAGGCATAATAGAAGGGACTATGGGATGAATGTGATCAAAATTCCTTACACAGATACATGACATTGTCAAAGAATAAAAATTTAAAAATGATTGGGCACCATTTAAATTCTGCACACAGACTCCATGGAGACCATATTTTTCTAGAATCTTCTTTTATATTAAGAAATTTAACTATGAAGTGTGTGTGCTTCTGTTATGGAGACTTCGATTACTAGCATAGAACAAAATGGGTGTTACATTCATTTTGGTTTCCTTTAGCATAAGAGGGTTACTCTTAGCAGAGTGAGTGATAAGGACCTATATACTTTTAGAGATTTTTTTCCCATGAGGTATAATTATTAACCTTGCTTGTTATCATTATTCTCAATTCTGTGTTAAAATCCTAGATGTTGACAGCATAATGCTGTTGTGCATATAAATATTTATAACCATAGCCTATGTTTTATCAGAAGCAGCCCTAAAATACAATCCTTGGTTAGTCATTTCAGATTGACATGTGGGAGCGTGCTCTACTTACAATAGTTTTGATTTCTCTTCAGGAGATCTTTATTTTGAATTCCTTTTATTTTTAATTTATGTTGATTCTTCTTTTTTTCTAAGGGATTTTCTCTTTTATTGGTTATTTTACTTGATTTTCCTTGTTCCAGTAGATTCGATAAAAATTGCTTGACTTTGCTCACTGATACCTACAAAGAAAAGGATTTGGGTTACTTCACTCCTGTATGTCTTTTTAAATGAAACAAGAAAGTTAAAAAAAAATCCCCATTTCTAAAACAAATATAAGTTTAGTGTGATTACTCTAATTCTTGCTTTTTTTAAACATCAAAATGACATATGTCTTGCTGCCATATGCCATTTATTTCATCCATGTTGTATGAAATAAACCCTTTGAAATCTATTTTATTATCTGAACCATGTAGCCAAACACTAAAAGCTAAATGTTATAAATAAAATAAAAAGAGAATGTAACCAATCTACTCTCCCCCTGGTAAGTTGTCATGGTGATATCAATTATGTGAGCTAAAATAAATGGAGATGATCCTGCCTCATGTGGTACAACAAATATGTGTGTTGCAACTTTTAAAAGTCCCCAGTGTAAAAAATGTAAAAGAAAACTTTTTCCCTAGTGTATTTTCCAGAAACCATCTAATTAACCTACTTGAACTAAGGTTACAAGCTTTTCTGTTATGTACATGCAATTTGTTTTGAATTGTATAAAATAATACAGATTAAAAAAAATTAGAAGGTTTATGAAGGAAAGTTACATACATACTTTTTCAGGGAAAAATTATATGAGAATCTTTTGTCAATTAATGCTTTTACAAAAGGTCGTTTTTTTTTTTCCTCTGTTACCAAAGAAGTTTAAAATTCCACTTTCTGAAATGCTTAATCCCAGGGTATCCAGAGGCAAGGTGCTAGACAAAAGCTTTTTAAAAGACAGGTTTGTTGGGCTGGGGATGTAGCTCAGTTGGTAGAGTGCTTGCCTTGCATGCTCAAAGTCCTAGGTTTGATCCCTACTTCTACATTTAATGGGGCATGATGGTGTATACCTATAAACCCAGTAGGAGAATACTAAGTTCAAGGTCATCTCTCTACATAGTGAGTTTGAGGCCAGGCTAGGCTATGTGAGACCTTGTCCCCAAACAAAATCACATCTTCAGCTTTGTTAACATACAATCAACTTACAATAACTTAACCATTTGACATGTCCAGTTCATTTTTTAAAAATATTCACAAAACATTTCAGTTTTAGAACATTTTATCACCTCAAGAGGAAACCACAAATTCTTTAGTTGTCACCATCTTATTTTCAGATCTGTCCTACTGTTAGCCCTAACTACTTAATCTATGTTCTGTCCCTGCAGTCTCCGTATTTTGATTCTTCATATGCATATTATCACATAGTGATATTTTTTTCTTTCTTGTGTGACTGTTTCCTTGCAGGATGATTCTTTTCAAAGCTAAACTTCATTGTAGCTTATATCAACATTTCACTCCTTTTTATGGTCAAATAATAAACCACATATGGGTATATTAAATTTTCTATTGCTGTGATAAAATATTCCAACTTAAGGAAGAAAGGATTGGGAAGGTTTATTTTGGAGCATAGTCCCAGGGTGCAGTTTATCAGGGCAAGAAAGTCATGATGGCAAGACCTCGGGGAGACAGCTGGTCTCCCTAGTCAGGAAGCAGAGGGAGACCGGTGCTTGTACTCAGGTCCTTTATTCCTTTTTGTTCAGTTTGGGGCCCCAGCCTACAGGATGGTGCCACCCATGTTTAGTGTGATTGTATTAGTTCCTTTTCTATTGCTGTCATAAAACACCACGACCAAGGCAATTTACAGAAGGAAGGATTTATTTGGGCTTCCTGTTCCACAGGGATAAGAATCTTTCATGGTGGGGGGCAGATTGTCTGTAAGCAGCAGGCATGGTGGCTGGAGCCAGTCAGTGCCTATGGAAGGTATTCTCATTCAAATCACCACACTCCCGGCTCCCCACTCCCTATTTAATCTCAGGAAGATACTTCAGGCCTGTGGAGAGGCTAACTACACCCTCCCAGATGTGCCCAGAGGCTTGTCCACTGGGCGACTGTAGATCCTGTCAAATTGACAGTCAACACAAACCATCACAACACATAAACCAAGTTCTATCCTCCCTCCCTTCCTCCCTCCCTTCCTCCTCTTCCTTCCTTCTTTTCTTTTTGTATTAGGTCAGGCCTGAAAGGAATCCATAGTGCTGTCAAGCCACTTTCTAGTTGATGAAAATGTAAGGGGCTGGGAAGTGTTATCTTGGTACTGGCAAGTAAGAACAGGAGCTCCCTGCATGCCTTGCCATCATGAGATTATCATCTTCAGGCAGGAAAGAAAGACGGGAAAATTTTGGGGGCACGGGAAGGGAGTCTTTTACTCTAGAGTCTATAGCTTCACTTGATTTTTAGCTGAAGCAGCAGGTATTCTAGCACATTCCATGAAGTATCCCAGTATTCTAGCTGGCAGTATTGCTCAGTATAGAGAGCCACCCGCCTTTGAGACTGGTGACCTGAATTCAGTCCCAGAACCTACATCTCATGGTGGAAAGAGAGAAAAATTCTCTCAAGTTGTTCTTTGACTTCTGCACACACACACACACATGCAACCACACACACACACACACACACACACACACACACACACACACACACACACACACGAGAGAGAGAGAGAGAGAGAGAGAGAGAGAGAGAGAGAGAGATCCACATAATTAACATTTACTGTGAAGTGTTTTGACACAGAGAAAAAATTCCTTCTATTATAAGATACGTTCATATTTATTATAAAATTATTTTCTATTAGGAATGTTAAGATAGCAACAAACCAGGCTTAGGGCCTGAGTGTATGACCTTGAATATGGCCTTTCTTCTCTCCCAGCTATTTCCTGGGAATCTTACAAACTAAATTATTGACTGTGTTTACGATGAAAATATCCAAACTTTCTGTACCCCCGTGATCTAGGTTTTACATTATAAGCTACAGTCCTCTATAGTGTGCCAGGAACCATCCCATGATCTCAATAAATTTCCTTAGCAACCTTTGAAGGTTATTTCAGACACCACAAAAATCATATATAAATAATATATGTGTATATATTATTATATATGTATATTATATATATATGTATGTATGTATGTATACTGTAAAGACAGCAAAGGTTGGCTCTCCTTTAAGAAGCCCACGCCCATAAGTAGCTCCAGGTTGCGTCTTTCCTTGGAGTGTCTTTCTATTAACTCCTGTGCATAAATCTATGTTTAAAATTTTCCTAATAAACTGCAACTCTGCTTCATGCTGGCTCATCCTAAAATTCCTTTCCATGGTGAAGTTAAGGAACTGGTTTTACCTGAGTGGAAGTCTCTAAATAGAAGTCCTCAGGATGTTGCATGGGGCTGTGCTCCCTGCCTGAAGAACCGCCACTCACAGACAATATGTTATGTTACTAAAAGAATGGCATTTAAAACATCAGTGCAAAATAGTTAGTGTTAGGCAGTGGTGGCTCACTCCTTTAATCCCAGAATTTAGGGGAAGGAGGACAGAGGTAGGTGGGTCTCTGAGTTCTAGGCCAGACTGGACTACAGAGCAAGTTTCAGGATAGCTAGAGCTATATAGAAAAACCCTGTCTTGAAAAACTAAAAAAAAAAAAAAAAAAAAAAAAAAAGTTCTAGCATCTAGTTGAGGAGGCAGTATGAGCTTGACTAATGTCTGCTAATGCCTCTGATGGCCTAATGTCTTGACCTCCTTTTTCTATAGTGTTTTCTGAGTGGTTTCCTCTCTCATTCCCTCAAAGCAAGTAGAACAGTCAGCTGGGACAAGTATTAGACAGTCTTTCTATGATTTTCAAAGACATCAAAAGCTGGGAGATACAACTGTGAATAAAAAATCTCTACCTTCAAAACATTATTTTCTGGTTGGGAAGATAACAGCCAACCGATAGAATGAGGTTTTAAAAGTTAGTGTTATTGGATCTAGGGTGTCTAGGGACACATTTTCCTGTGAGTGGACCCCTGTGGGAAGAGAACTAGTTATACAAATATCTCACGAAGGAGAGTTCCGGCAGTGATACAGCAAAGACAAGCAAAAACAAAACAAAACAACAACAACAAAAAACAACCACTACCACCCCACAATTTTCTTAATATCTTAAGTAGAATATCTAAAATTCTTTTTGGTAGTAATTTTAGACAATAACATTAAACAGTAATTTTAGCATTTCAAATTGCTGTCTGAGCTGTATTTATTTGATGCTGAAAATGTCAGTTGGTCCACAAATCCCACATTTATTTTTTAATAGAATTTCATAAAGAAAAAAAAAAACATGACCAATGACTGAAGGGTTGTAGTAGCCTCCTTGTATAGCTTTTGGGAGTCAATGAATATGAAATAAGCAACTCAGTGCTCTTTAGCAATGATTCCTTTGTTCACATTTGCTGTCTCTAAGAATTGAAGAGACAATGGCAAGAGGGGCTGAGATACTTGCTGCTCTTTGGGAATTTCCATTAGCTTGTGAGAAGAAAAACAATAACAATAATCAGTAAAAAAAATGATCAGGTTAGTTTCAGAGATCAATGCATGCTGGGAAGGGAATTAAACAAGACACAAGGGCAAGGAGGGAACTGGTCCTAACTAGATTAGACAGAGTGCCTTGCTGTAGAGGTGACTTTGCAGCCAACAAGTTAATGACAAAGAGTAGTAATGAACAGATATGGAGGCAGCCTCCCCAGCAGAAGGAAAAGCAAATGACAGTACCCCATGTGGGACCAATCAGTTATGTCTTAGGAACGAGAATAAGGCCCTGAATGAGTGTGGGCTAAGGAGAGAACTACAGAGCACAGTCACATAGGGAGGCAGGGGGTTCAGGGAGCTGGGGTTTCATTCATGCAGGCAGCTATCACTGCACAGTTAACAGTGACACACTCTGATATACACTTTACAAGGACAGTTCTGACTGATGTGAGCAACGGACTGCAGAGCATTAAGAGAGCAGGGAGAATAGTGTGGAAACTGTAGCAGGCAACTGAGTGAAGAACGATGTGGCACTGATGAGTGCAGAAGCCATGGAGAGAAACTACACAGGCAGACAAAGGATGCTTCAGAAGTAGCACAGAGAGGGACTGGCCTTAGACGCAGGAGAAACGACAAAGTCAAAGATAATCTCTTGCAGTTTTCTTTAAGCAGCTGAATGGATGAAGAATCAAGTTACAGAGAACGGAGAAGAGTGGAGGCAGGGCTGCATTAGCGAGGGACTCAGACCCTCCCTGTTTTCCTCCGCATGCTTGTAATGCATCTGAAGCAGTGGGTCTCAGCCTTCCTAATTCTGCGACCCTGTAACGCAATTCATGTTGTAGTGATGCCCACCCACAAAATTATTTTTGTTGTTGTATCATAACTGTAATTTTGGTACTGTTATGAATCATAATGTAAATATCTGTGTTTTCTGATGGTCTTAGGTGAAAGGGTTGTTAGATCCAAAGGGGGTCATGACCCACAGGTTGAGAACTATCGGGTGTGGGACTATACTCTATATGGAGAACAGAAATTCTTTCTCTAAGAGTGAGTCATGCCAGTAATGAGTTGGTACAGGAGCCTTGTTCTTTGTAAATGATAAACAGGTGGAAAGTTAAAAAATTGCACAGTGACGATTCTTTACCTTCTAGTGACTTTTCCAGGGTGCTACATTCAAAAGACATTTCTCACTTTTCTTAACTCTCTATGTCCTTCTGACAGCAATCACCACTCCTTGGCTCTGATACACTACATCATGCCTCACAAATACTTCCCCGGGAAAGAGTGGATGCGAAGTAAGAAGCTTATTGAAGTCATTCATGAGGGCAAGTGAGTGACAAAGCAAGACAAGATCAATCTTCCTCACGAGAATGGCCCCTGTTTAGGTGGATGCATGAGATGGCAGAAAGAACACAGGCTGCTGCCACTGGTTTGATAAGAATGAGGAGATGAATTTCAACTTCCTAGTGTGTACAG
>NC_051066.1:116629967-116648510 GCF_004664715.2 Peromyscus leucopus | reverse complement strand
AGTCAAAGAACAACTTGAGAGAATTTTTCTCTCTTTCCACCATGAGATGTAGGTTCTGGGGACTGAATTCAGGTCACCAGTCTCAAAGGCGGGTGGCTCTCTATACTGAGCAGTACTGCCAGCTAAAATACTGGGATACTTCATGGAATGTGCTAGAATACCTGTGCTTCAGCTAAAAATCAAGTGAAGCTATAGACTCTAGAGTAAAAGACTCCCTTCCCATGCCCCCAAAATTTTCCCGTCTTTCTTTCCTGCCTGAAGATGATAATCTCATGATGGCAAGGCATGCAGGGAGCTCCTGTTCTTACTTGCCAGTACCAAGATAACACTTCCCAGCCCCTTACATTTTCATCAACTAGAAAGTAGCTTGACAGCACTATGGATTCCTTTCAGGCCTGACCTAATACAAAAAGAAAAGAAGGAAGGAAGAGGAGGAAGGGAGGGAGGATAGAACTTGGTTTATGTGTTGTGATGGTTTGTGTTGACTGTCAATTTGACAGGATCTACAGTCGCCCAGTGGACAAGCCTCTGGGCACATCTGGAGGGTGTAGTTAGCCTCTCCACAGGCCTGAAGTATCTTCCTGAGATTAAATAGGGAGTGGGGAGCCGGGAGTGTGGTGATTTGAACGAGAATACCTTCCATAGGCACTGACTGGCTCCAGCCACCATGCCTGCTGCTTACAGACAATCTGCCCCCCACCATGAAAGATTCTTATCCCTGTGGAACAGGAAGCCCAAATAAATCCTTCCTTCTGTAAATTGCCTTGGTCGTGGTGTTTAATGACAGCAATAGAAAAGGAACTAATACAATCACACTAAACATGGGTGGCACCATCCTGTAGGCTGGGGCCCCAAACTGAACAAAAAGGAATAAAGGACCTGAGTACAAGCACCGTCTCCCTCTGCTTCCTGACTAGGGAGATCAGCTATCTCCCCGAGGTCTTGCCATCATGACTTTCTTGCCCTGATAAACTGCACCCTGGGACTATGCTCCAAAATAAGCCTTCCCAATTCTTTCTTCCTTAAGTTGGAATATTTTATCACAGCAATAGAAAATGTAATATACCCATATGTGGTTTATTATTTGACCATAAAAAGGACTGAAATGTTGATATAAGCTACAATGAAGTTTAGCTTTGAAAAGAATCATCCTGCAAGGAAACAGTCACACAAGAAAGAAAAAATTATCACTATGTGATAATGTGCATATGAAGAATCAAAATACGGAGACTGCAGGGACAGAACATAGATTAAGTAGTTAGGGCTAACAGTAGGACAGATCTGAAAATAAGATGGTGACAACTAAAGAATTTGTGGTTTTCCTCTTGAGGTGATAAAATGTTCTAAAACTGAAATGTTTTGTGAATATTTTTAAAAAATGAACTGGACATGTCAAATGTTAAGTTATTGTAAGTTGATTGTATGTTAAACAAAGCTGAAGATGTGATTTTGTTTGGGGACAAGGTCTCACATAGCCTAGCCTGGCCTCAAACTCACTATGTAGAGAGATGACCTTGAACTTAGTATTCTCCTACTGGGTTTATAGGTATACACCATCATGCCCCATTAAATGTAGAAGTAGGATCAAACCTAGGACTTTGAGCATGCAAGGCAAGCACTCTACCAACTGAGCTACATCCCCAGCCCAACAAACCTGTCTTTTAAAAGCTTTTGGTCTAGCACCTTGCCTCTGGATACCCTGGGATTAAGCATTTCAGAAAGTGGAATTTTAAACTTCTTTGGTAACAGATAAAAAAAAAATGACCTTTTGTAAAAGCATTAATTGACAAAAGAGTCTCATATAATTTTTCCCTGAAAAAGTAAGTATGTAACTTTCCTTCATAAACCTTCTAATTTTTTAATCTGTATTATTTTGTACAATTCAAAAGAAATTGCATGTACATAACAGAAAAGCTTGTAACCTTAGTTCAAGTAGGTTAATTAGATGGTTTCTGGAAAATACACTAGGGAAAAAGTTTTCTTTTACATTTTTTACACCGGGGATTTTTAAAAGTTGCAACACACATATTTGTTGTACCACATGAGGCAGGATCATCTCCATTTATTTTAGCTCACATAATTGATATCACCATGACAACTTACCAGGGGGAGAGTAGATTGGTTACATTCTCTTTTTATTTTATTTATAACATTTAGCTTTTAGTGTTTGGCTACATGGTTCAGATAATAAAATAGGCTATGGTTATAAATATTTATATGCACAACAGCATTATGCTGTCAACATCTAGGATTTTAGCACAGAATTGAGAATAATGAGAACAAGCAAGGTTAATAATTATACCTCGTGGGAAAAAAAATCTCTAAAAGTATATAGGTCCTTATCACTCACTCTGCTAAGAGTAACCCTCTTATGCTAAAGGAAACCAAAATGAATGTAACACCCATTTTGTTCTATGCTAGTAATCGAAGTCTCCATAACAGAAGCACACACGCTTCATAGTTAAACTTCTTAATATAAAAGAAGATTCTAGAAAAATATGGTCTCCATGGAGTCTGTGTGCAGAATTTAAATGGTGCCCAATCATTTTTAAATTTTTATTCTTTGACAATGTCATGTATCTGTGTAAGGAATTTTGATCACATTCATCCCATAGTCCCTTCTATTATGCCTCTCCTGCTCTCTCTGGAACCAGTAACTTCCAACATGCCCCCCTCTCCTACATTCATGTTGACACTCAAGCATAAAGTTTAAAAATTACTTTCAACGTTTTATTTAAGCACAATGCATGCTCTTATGTAATAGATGTATATGAATTTCTACTTTATTAGCATGTTATTTAAATAGATGCTTGAGAGCTAAATTTAAGGATGAAGTTAAGAATATCAGTTTTCAGTGATTCTATCAAAATGTGCACATCTAAATTTATTCAAAATGTAAGTTATACACATTGTAATATTTATCTGTCAGTTTTTTTTAATGGAGAAATGTGGTTTGCCTTTTACTCAGCATACATTGGCCTTCCCAATATAAACCATACCCATTCTACTATACATGAGCTCTCCCAACAGGATCTTTCTTGTACAATAGGGAACTATAGACACATGGAGCAATTGTGTTAGTCAAAGCCTATGGGAACAGAACTAATAGGATGAATATACATTAAAAGTGGACTTACTAATTTGGCTTACACCATTGCCCTGGGTGTCCAACAGTGGCTGTCTTCACTACTTCACCTCAGCAGTCTCAATAGTACTTGGAGGATTAGTAGAGAACCTTTGGTCTTCAGTCTACATTTGATGGCTGTGCTGGATAGTTTATGTCAGCTTGACACAAGCTAAAGTCATCTGAGAGGAGGGAACCTCAAGAAAATGCCTCCATAAGATCAGGCTAGAGGCAGGCTTGTAGGGCATTTTATTAATTAGTTATTGGTGGGGGAGGACCCAACCTATTGTGGGTGGTGCCATTTTTGGGCTAGTGGTCCTGGGTTCTATAAGAAAGCAGGCTGAGCGAGCCATGGGTAGCAGGGCAGTAAGAAGCACCCCTCCATGGCCTTTACATCAGCTTCTGCCTCCAGGTTCTGGCCCTGTTTGAGTTCTTGCCTGACTTACTTTAATGATGAAGTGTGATGTGGAAGTGTAAGCCAAACAAACCCTTTCCTCCTCAGGGTGCTTTGGTTATGATGTTTCTTTTTGGGTTTTGTTTTGTTTTTTATTTTATAATTTAATTTAATTTTACATATTAGCCACAGATTCCCTTGTTCTCCTCCCCAACTCCCCGCCTTCCTCCCAGTCCACCCCCAATTCCCATCTCCTCCAGGGCAAAGACTCCCCTGGGGATTGAGTTCAACCTGGTAGATTCTGGTTATGATGTTTCATTGCAGCAATAGTGACCTTAACTAGAACAGAGGCTGAAGAAGCTGGGTTGTGGTGTGGACGAAGGATGGTAGCAGAGGTGGAGGCAACAGTGTAGACGAACTCACAAACCAGGAACATAAACTTGCCAGTCAGAAGCCCAAAGCAGACAAGCAAACACAAAAGCTTTTCCCTGGAAGTGTTATCTTATCCCCAGTGTTACTCAGTCCTGTCCAGTTGACAATATTTACCATCATGGTAAGCTTATTGAGAATCCTTCCAGATATCTGCAGAGCTCCCTGTCCCATCATTCTCTTAAGATGCCTCATTATAATCAAATCGAGTGATTTTGAGTGACACTCCATTCTCAAAATTTTCCATAGCATTTAAATTACTTTCCATTCATATATTCTTTTTGTAACTGTATTTTATCGGTTTATGTACTGTTCTATCAAATTCTATAGTTATAATAACAGTACAACTGGCACAGACTTAGGAACAAAGTACTCCTGATTTTTTTTTCTTAAATGTGTATGTACATGTGATGTACATGTGTGGGTGTACGCACACTCGCCACAATGGCTAGTCTGGCTAGCCAGCTTGCCCTGGTGGATCTCCTGTCTCTATTTTCAATGCACTGTAATTACAGTTGGGCTGCTACCCCTACCCCGCTGTCACATGGGTTCTGGGGATCCAAACTTCTGTCCTCATGCCCATGCAGCGTGAGCTTCATTTATTCAGTCATCTCCCCAGCCCCCACCTCGTGACTTTTGTAAGCATGCAAGGGATATGTCTTAGTTGTGCGATAAAATACCATGGCAACCCTAACTTAAGAAAAGAGGAATTTGTTCCAGTTAACAGTTCAAGGGTACAGCCCATCGTGGTGGGGAAATCAAGGCAGCAGGAGCCCGAGGCAGCTGGTCACACTGAATCCACAGTCAGGAAGCAGAGTGCAATGATGCTTGTGCTCAGATGCTGACTTCTTCCTTCTTAAGGAGTCCAGGGCCCAAGGCCAAGAAACAGTACTGCCCATATTCAGGCTGGGGCCTCCCGCCTCAATTACCTAGTTCATATAATAGCTCATGGGCAAGCCCAGAGGCTAGACCCTGTCAAGTTAATGATGGATATTAGCCATCACAGCTTAACCTTGCAAAGCTGTTTCACAAAGTGAAATTTGAACCTGAACGGTTGAGTGATGGAGTTCTCTAGTTCTTAGCCACTAAGCTATTCTGCTTACCATGAAAGATGGCTGACAAGAGCAAAAAACGTTTGCCGGGCACAGAGGCACATAACGGTAATCTAGCACTCAGAAGCAGTGAGCAGGAGAGTTGCAAGTTTGAGGCCAGCGTGGGCTATGCGATCAAACACTCTCTCCAAAAATTTTTGATTACATGCTTCTCAAATGGCTTTGGGGAGATGCAGAACTATTTGATAAGCATGTTGCAATTTTCTAAGCACCAAATTCATTTGCAAGGTTTATTTTATTTATTTATTTATTTATTTATTTATTTATTTATTTATTTATTTGGTTTTTCAAGACAGGCTTTCTCTGTGTAGCTTTGATGCCTGTCCTGGATCTCGCTCTGTAGACCAGACTGGCCTTGAACTCACAGAGATCCCCTTGGCTCCGTCTCCCGAGTGCTGGGACTAAAGGGGTGCACCACGGCCACCTGACTTTCATTTGCAAGTTTTCAAAGAGAACAAATAATGAAAAATACTTTTACTCTACCAAGAACAGCTACTGTGTATTCAGTAGACTTAAAAATTCGCATTTTGAATAGTGAAACTTGACTTCAAAGAAATGTATTATTGTCCTCTGGAACTCCAGGATGTGTGCATACATTCATCGCTGGTGTCCGCTCAAAGTCCTGCCGAATACACATGAGAAGCTCCGTTTTGTCAGCCTCACTACCCCTTCATCAAGATTTATAGGAAGGAGGACTGTATTGTTCTGCTAGAGGTAAATACAGAGAAGCATCACCACTAATAATAGCAAGAGGCAGAGCCTAAAAACAGCGGGATTCCAGAGGGAACAATCCACTTAGAGGCCAGAAGATTTCTTATTGACTCAAACTCAGCTCCTTCTCAAAGTCCTGCTTTAACAACGATATTTAAATTTTCAAAAGTGTACTATGTCAAGAGTATTTCACCCCCATATTTACCCACAAAAGGCTGGTTTGCTGCTTAGCTAGGAGACAGTTCTAGATAGAACCTGAAAATATCAATACCCTTGTTTTGGCAAGAAACAAATGGCACCTCTCGATGGAGTCATTTGAGAGAAATTTAAAACAGGGTTTAAACTGGATGCAGTGAAACCACAAAGCTCCCCCAGACTAGTAGCAGAAGTAACAGCATCATCTCAAGGCTCCAAAGGACCTCAGGGTGGTAGTGACTACTGGAATTGAGAACGCAGCAAGAGGTGCTTGGAGAGAACTCTGTGACAGTACTGTGATCCTAGGTCAAGAGAAAATGCCAGGCTACAGAGTCACAGATCGGCAAGCCAAGGAATATTTACCCTTATCTCACTCTCTGCCTACTCTTTATATTCCCTGTGGTTGCCTTTTGACCTAACCTATCCAGAAACTATCAAAAGGAGTTCACAAGAAAAGCAATCAGGGGGCCTCCAGCACACTGGCTCTTCAGGCAGGCAAATTAGAACATGAACTAGAAGGGATGAAGGCTTTCATTGACATATAAATTAAAAGTGAAATTACAGAGCCTTCAAGAGGGAATGCCAGAGGTTGTCTAGTCTCACATCTTTTTTTAGTATTCCTAGAAGATGGCATGAGATTATCTAAGTACAAGATTAGCCCCTGGGTCATACAAGGCCCTTGCTATTCTTCAATGCACCCCTTTCTTATAAAGTCCTTAACTTATATGGAACCCACAATGATCTTAGTCCCCTCACATCTCCTGCTAGTCAAGGTCAACTTCTGGTGGGTAGAGTTGGATTTATTAACCATGATATCCTGTATTCTGCAGAATACACTATTGCTATTTCTGACATCAGAGCACAGTGATAAGACATAATGTATTCATGGCAAATTGAAAGCCTTTACCCATGGAGTCATCTCATTGACTTATTACAGAAGTCAATGATACAGGGCCAAATTTAGAGCCAAGAACTCACAGTAGTCCAATATAAATCTCCAGAATAATATTTACCTGATCAGCCAGATAGAGTTTTAAATGTGATGAGGTTAAGAAATTTTTATTTGCTGAAATATGTTGAGTGGCACACATGTCTTTGTTTGTGAAGCTGCCATAATAAGTGTTTATGGATAGGAAGTGGACGAACATCTGCTCCTGACCCTCTCCTACCCTAGGAATCTGCTAGCAGCTGATGCCAGTTCTTCAAGGAGAGACACTTTCTTGCAGATCCAGGGAGAGGAATGAGAGCTTTTACTTGTTTACTTTGGGGTTCTTCGTTTATTTATTTATTTATGTTTTGGTTTTTCGAGACAGGGTT
Source organism: Peromyscus leucopus (assembly GCF_004664715.2). Taxonomy (NCBI): domain Eukaryota; kingdom Metazoa; phylum Chordata; class Mammalia; order Rodentia; family Cricetidae; genus Peromyscus; species Peromyscus leucopus. The sequence goes on along the minus strand of NC_051066.1, from coordinate 116,641,228 downwards.
TCTCTGTGTAGTTGTGGTGCCTATCCTGGAGCTCATTCTGTAAACCAGGCTGGCCTCAAACTCACAGAGATCCGCCTGGCTCTGCCTCCCGAGTACTGGGATTAAAGGCATGTGCCACCACTGCCCAGCCCATGCTTTTATTTTCTGACACTATAATATCATTTCCCTCTTCTCTTTCCTCCCTCCAAACCTTCTCTTTCCAATTCATGGTCTCTGTTTTTTTTTTTTTTCATTTAATTGGTGGTGGTGTGTGCAGTATATAAATACAACCTGCATAGTCTGTATGATGTTACTTGTATGTATATGTTTTCAGAGCTGACCGGTTGGTATTAGATAAGCAATTGGTGTGCTGTCACTGGGGAAGACTGTTTCTCCTGCACACAGCATCCTTTAACAGCCTACAGTTCTTTCTGTTGGGTTCAGGCCTCTTGCCCCTCCCCTTTTCATGGTAGCATGTCTATTAGTGGCATCCTTGTTCAGCTCATGTGTAGGCAGCATTGAGACTCCATGTTTGTTTGTTTGGGTAGGGTTCCAGGTATCCCGGACTGGCCTACAGTTCCCTATGTAGAAAGGATGAGAGTGTAATTGCGAACTTTCCAAACTCCTGCCTCCACCTCCTGCGTAATGGCATTACAGATGTATGATGCCACACCCAGCTTCCACACTCTCTTTGTTTGTGAAAAGGTGAGAAGAATCACACAGAAAAATAAGGAGAAATATTTGGATCCAGGAACATGGTGGTTGTGCCAAGTTGGGGTGCCAATAAACCCCAAAATTGGGATATCCAAGTTGTATTTTTAAATCATCCATGCCTGAGATAACCAAAGAAGCTATTTTAATCCCTGGGGTATATCAACCTCGTTTTCTGTTCTGTGAAATCCTAAGTCTGCAGTTCTCAGACTTGCTTTATAGAGAGAAAATTCTTTTAGAATAACTCAAAAAGATGTTGCATTTCCCTGTGAGTCAGTGGGTATGTGGTGATGCCAGGAGAGGAGGATGGTCACTGGAGACGGGATGTTGAAGGGATTTTGAGAAGTCATAGACAGATAAAACATGCTTATTTACTCTGGGGGTAAAAAAACAGCACATAGAACACCAGGCACCCAGACACAGACCACCACACTCAGGCAGAACATAGGCAGGTACAGACCACACAGACAGGCACACACACACATAGGCAGGCTGATGAGGGCAGAGGTTCTCTGGTCTTTGACTTCAGGGCCAAATTTATATAAAATGCATTCTAAAGTGACAGTCTGCCAGCAATAGTTATGTAACAGATTATATACCACTGTTATGCTTTGGATTCTGCAGACATCCAATGTTAGCCATTTTGTGATCAATTATACCCCTTCCCTCCCACGCCCATTATTATTCACCTTGGCCAGTGCCAGATATCTATAATAGCACCAGGTTGTTTAAATATAAACTGGCCCTTATCACTTTGTGCTTCCTACAATTGTAAACAGCATAAAAACAGTACTTGGGACATCAGGAGTTAAAAAAGAGGAAGCTGTGGAGGCAAGATGGCCTCTAAAGGGAAAATTTGAACTTTACAAGCTGTGAAAATAAAGCAATAGCATGGGGTTAGACATGATTACAGGCTCATTATTAAGCTTGTGGAACTCTGACCTTCTTCAGTCCCCATTTAACATTTCCATGCACAAGATAGACTCTTCACAATGAGATACAGGTGTTCTAGATAAGTGCAGTTCCCCAGACCACTGAGTTCATCAAAAAAAAGAGAAACAAAGTTCAGCCTAACTAGCCTCAAAATGCTTCTGTTCTAGAAATGGAAATGATTAACATCAAATTGAAGTCTCTAGAACATGAATATGGTTTTCCATGCTTTGAAAACAGAGCAATGAATCATTTTCAATCTTGCCAATTGTTCTTTAACTCAGAATTTCTCAAATACAACAAAGAGTAGTTGCATCCCCATTACTTAAAAAGCAAGATATGTTCCTGGCACAGTATCTACCATACACTCAGAATGAAAAAAAATAAATAAATAAACAACTTGATGAATTAAATTGTGTCAAAACTTGTCTCTGTGCAGTTAGGACATGGTCTCAGAATTGAGTTCAAATTCAGAATTTTCTTTTAAGTATGCTATATTATAGATGATATTCCAAGGTAAATAAGCCTTAGACCTCTAGAGCACATTTGAGTGGTGTTCTACAGTTGAACATGATGTTCTCGCAGGCATTATCTTTAAAAAATGGTGCGGTTTCCCTCAGAGTACCTTAACACTGTGACTTCAACAACTAATTCTTTCTTCTGAGATAAAATTAAGTCTAAAAAAGTAATTATCCTTATTAAATTGTTAGCAAGACAAATCAATAGCCAGCCTGAGCCCTGGAGTGATTGGAGCTTGCTCTGGCTCTTGTGTTCCTTCCTGCCTCCCATGGGATTAATCAGCATTCATTTTAGTTATCATCCTCAGCCACTACCACGTCCTTGCTTGGAGAAGGGTATTTTACAACTCATCTAAAACCAATTTAGACATTCATTTTTCTCCTTTCTGCAATCTAAAGCAGCTAGGCTAAGTTTATCATTTGCATTCTATTTTATCGACTTTTTGAATATTTGCAACAGACACTGGGAAATGCCAGACAAAGACTCCTTTAATGAAGGACATGTCCCCAGTTGCTGAGGCTACAGTCTACAGATAGCCTTCAGTAGCCAGTCCTGAATGGGATAGTATTCCCAGCCAGACGGCTGTGTATAGACAGCTGGCCCTTCCACTGGTAGCCACTGCTGACAGCCATCAGACCAGGAGTATAAAACCCTGATCAGACCAGGAGTATAAAACCCTGATCATCTCACCATACTTGGAACGGTCCTAAGGCTACTCTTACTCCAGAGTACCCTGTGGGGTGCCTACAAAGTGTTTTTTTTTTTTTTTTTTTTTTTTTTTTTTTTTTTTTTTTTTTTTTTTTATCAAACCTGCTTCAGGATTTTCCTCTGCCCAATCCAACTTCTCCCCAGATGAGAATCCAAGGACACTTCACAGAGGGAGAGGTTGGAAGGGAAAGAATGACTGTGTCTTGGATCACTCACTGGCAAGACCTCTTTTCTCTCTCTTTTTTTTTTTAAATTTAATTTTATTTTATTTTACAATACAATTCAGTTCTACATATCAGCCACAGATTCCCTTGTTCTCTGCCTTCCCGCCCCCCTCCCCTTCCCCCCAGCCTACCCCTCGTTCCCACCTCCTCTAGGGCAAAGCCTCCCCCAAGGACTGAGATCAACCTGGTAGACTCAGTCCAGACAGGTCCAGTCCCCTCCTCCCAGGCCAAGCCAAGCGTCCCTGCATAAGTCCCAGGTTTCAAACAGCCAACTCATGCAATGAGCACAGGACTTGGTCCCACTGCCTGGATGCCTCCCAAACAGATCAAGCCAATCAACTGTCTCACCTATTCAGAGGGCCTGATCCAGTTGGGGGCCCCTCAGCCATTGGTTCATAGTTCATGTGTTTCCATTCGTTTGGCTATTTGTCCCTGTGCTTTATCCAACCTTGGTCTCAACAATTCTTGCTCATATAAACCCTCCTCTTTTCTCTTTTGATCTTGAAGGATCAGCCTCAAAGACTGGCTCATGTATGTCTTGAGGGACCTAAATCAATCTTATGTGTTGGGAGAAGGATGAGAAGGAAACGCCCAACTTGAGGGAGCTTGGTCTCAGAGTTCTAAATTTTCCTTCTCCTTATTAACAGGGTTAATTTCCAGCTACTAAGCTGGGGAGCCAGGCTTGATTTTGAGAGAGAGAAATAGGCAAGACTCAGACACCCAAAGGCACTTCTTAAACACGACTCTTTCGCCATCTGCTTCTCAGGGAACTCAGCACACAGCTTACTATCTCTCCTACTGTTTGCTGAAAGGCTTCCTCAAACCAACACAGTTACATGCAAATGAACTTAGTCCATTCTTGCAAAGTGGTGGCTAAATTCAGTCTGAAGCCCCTCCTGTTGTAGATGCCTGGAAACGATGCCCATGGTGTTCCAAAACTTTTGTTTTTTAAAGAGGTAGTGGTTACATGAGCACAGACTTGAGTCACACTGCCTAGAATTGAGCCGTCATCTCTGTGTATCAGTTGAGTGACCTTGCTCAAGTGCCAGATGTCTTTGTGTCCACACCACCTCAGCATTAAAATGAGAATGATAATAGTCCTTCTCATAGTCGGTGAAAAGAATTAGTAAATATAAGCACTGATAATTGTCCAATACTAACTACTTTATAAGTAATAATTATATTATATTATATTATATTATATATTATATTATATTATATTATATTATATTATATTATATATATACTGCTATTATATATTGTTTGAATCTTATTTTATAAAACATATTTAGCTAAATTAAGAGTTTTAGGTAATAAATTATATCTCAAGTCAGAATCCCTGATCTCAAGTTTTACTTTCATAGATGCTTGAAGAAAAGGAGTATTTTTCCCTACAGTTAACACTGTCTACCACTTCCTCCAGTACCCCTGGGGGTCTTGGTGTTTGATGACAATGAACAAGAGATAATCAAGTATAATATTGCAGTAATATTATTCTTATTCAAGTGTTTTTGAGTTAATCGCATCTTTATCTGCTAAACCCTGTGCTGAGTCATTTTTTCTTGGATGGGATGTTATTTTTAGTAACAGATAATTATTCTCCCTCCTTTGACAATATTCTGTCTTCTTGGCACACATAAGGGTGAATGTGAAGAGTTTTCCTGATGTGAATCCTGAAAATCAGAGGCTGAAGTTGTTCCATATTAAATGCAACTACAATTAGTGAGGACACAGCAGTCGGTGTGAGAGAGTTTCGCTGCCCTGGGAAAGAACCTTCCATTTTTATCTCTGTCACTTTGTGAATACACCTGACTTGTGGTCAGACTCAATGACTCCTGACTCATCCATCAATCCCTTTAATTCTTGATGATCCTTTGCATAATACATGTTGTAAATATAACTTGAGATGTGAAATAATTTATTATCCTCATTCTGTATGTTTTCTAAGGTAACTTAAAAGAGTATTTACTTATAATCTGGATGTTAAGATTTTAGAGTCTATGGATAAACATAAAAAAGAAGGAAAAATGTAGCAAAGGGCAGAGCAAAGTGCTTTTGGAGAAGACAGAGCTTTGAAGAGAAACATGGGATAAAGGCATGAGAGGCCAGGAGTGGGTACAGGTGACACAAGAGATAGGCACACCTAAGTGTCCTTTCAAAGAATACATTTTTTAAAAGATTTATTTATTTATTTATTATGTATACAACATGTATTACCAGAAGAGGGCACCAGGTCTCATTACAGATGGTTGTGAGCCATCATGTGGTTGCTGGGAATTGAACTCAGGACCTCTGGAAGAACAATCAGTGTTCTTAACCTCTGAGCCATCTCTCCAGCTCCCCCAAAGAAAACATTTTTATATATGTGAGGCTTGAACATAATTAGGGAAGTTGGCAATTGAAGGGTCAGCAATATTAGTCAAAAATTACCATCATCCATGGGAAGGTGATCTGGGTCCAGGAACTGCCAAACGCAGGGAAGTTTACCAGCTACACTACCTACTTATAATCTCAAAAAGCAAGCCTTGTCAGAAGTGAGTGACTGGGAAATGTAGTTGTCTAACGAAGTCAGAGCTCCAGGTTGGAAACCTAGAGAGACCGTGGAAAGCTACAGACCTTCCTGCCTTTGGCACATGCTTTGATTTGGGCATATCTCTTCCTCCAGGGAAGAAGCAGTTTGTTTCCATTGCAATCCAGGATGAGCATCGAGTTCCCCAGCACTATTATAACAAAATACCATGTACCAAGTGGCTTAAACAACAGTAATAATTGTTTACTTGCAGTTACGTGGACTCAAACTCTAGGACCCAAACTCTAAAGCCAAGGTGCTGGCAGGTTTGGCTTCATTTGAAGGCATCTGTCCCTTGCTGTGGGATGTTCTGTATGTCCTGTGGGAGCCCTTCTTGGGTTCTTTGTGGCGTTACCCAGCAGGTCCGCATAGAGGATGATTAGGACCATGGGCCTGAGTGCAGGTGTCTGAGATGGTCTGCACTTGGCTGTGCTGGGGGATGGTCTGTATGTCAAGTTGTTCTGATTGATCAATAAATAAAACCTGATCGGCTGTGGCTGGGCAGGAAGGATAGGCGGGACTAACAGAGAGGAGAAATAAAAGGACAGGAAGGCAGAAGGACTGACTGCCAGATGCCGCCAGGATAAGAAGCATGTTAAGACGCCGGTAAGCCACCAGCCACGTGGCAAGGTATAGATTTGTGAAAATGGTTAATTTAAGATAAAAGAACAGTTAGCAAGAAGCCTGCCACAGCCATACAGTTTGTAAGCAATATAAGTCTCTGTGTTTACTTGGTTGGGTCTGAGCGGCTGTGGGACTGGCGGGTGACAAAGATTTGTCCTGACTGTGGGCAAGGCAGGAAAACTGTAGCTACAGTCCCTGCCTTCTACTAGTGCCTTCTCAGCTAATTCCTTGTAACCCAACACAATGGGCTAGTATGTTGACGAGTACAGAGCCAAAATCAGCATAGCTAAGACATGAGGAGTTAAGATTTATTCCTGCAGCAGGCTAGGAGATGATAGGATTTATTTACAAAGCAAAAAAAAGAGTCAACAGAGAAGAGAGTCTCAGGTGAGGGGTTACCTCCCTCAGATAAGTTGTGGGCATGTCTGATGGGACAATCTTTGGGTTTTGTTTTTGTTTTTGAGATAAAGGAAGAGAGTATGTGTTTCTCTATGTAGTTCTGGCTGTCCTGGAACTTGCTATGGTAGACCATGCCGGCCTTGAACTCCCAGAAAGCTGCCTGCCTCTGCCTCCTGAGTGTTGGAATTAAAAGCATGTGCCACCATGCCCAGCTGTCGGGGATTGCCTTAATTGCCTTAATAGATACAGGAGGGCCAACTCCACTCTGGGTAGCAGCACTCCCTTGACAGGTGGTCCTCAGCTATATAAGAAATCTAGCTAAAGTCTAGAAAGACGATTCAGCAGTTAAGACAATTTGTTTTTACAGAAGACCCAGGTTCAAATCCCAGCACCTACATAGTAGCTCATAACCATCTGTAACTCCAGTTCTAAAGGACCTGACACCCTCTTCTGACTTCTGCAAACACTAGGAATACACATAGTGCACAGTCACACATACAGGCAAAACACATATACATAAACTAAAAATAAATAAAATCTAAAACAAAAGAAAGCTAACTAAGTATAGGCCTGATAGTGAGCCAGCAACAGCAATCCTCCATGGTGTCTGCCTCAAGTTCCTGCCCTGACTTCCCTCAATCACAGACTATAAATTGTAAGCTGAAATAAACCTTTTCCTCCTCTGAGTTGTCAGAGTATTTTTAGCGAAGCAGCAAAATGAAACTAGAAAACCTATCATAAGAAAGCCTGGTTTTTTTTCCATCAGGACAGAACAGGCACCCACAGGCTGACCAATCAGAGAACTCCAAACTCAAGGAGGCCCTTTAAATCTGTTGCTGGCAGCATATAGTGGAGAAGTATTAAAGACTAAGAGACCAAACAGAGCCATTTATCTGGTGTTTCTAGGTTCTTATCACTGTCAGAGGAAGAATTAAAAATAAGACAAAGTAGAGAATGGGGCATGATTTTGTTTAAAGTGTCTTAGTTAGGGTTTCTATTGCTGTGAAGAGACACCATAGCCATGACAACTCTTATAAAGGAAAACATTTAATTGGGGCTGGCTTACAGTTCAGAAGTTTAGTCCATTGTCATCATGATGGGAAGCATGGTTGCTGGAGAAGCCAAGAGTTGCATGAAGAAAGACACTGGGCCTGGGTTGAGCATTTGAAACCTCAAAGCCCTTCCCTGGTGACACACCTCCCTCAACAAAGTCACACCTCCTAATAGTGCATTTTCATTCAAACCATCACATCCCACTCCCTGTCCCCCAAAGGCTCGTAGCCATATTATAATGCAAAAATCCATTCAGTCCAAATTCAAAAGTCCCCATGGGCTATAACGTTCTCAACCCTGTTTAAAAGTCTGAAGTTCAAAGTCTCTTCTGAAATGCATGGCAGTCTCTTAACTGTAATCTCTTGTAAAATCAAAATCAAAAAGCAGATCACATACTTCCAACATATAATGGCACAGGATATACTTTATCATTCTAAACGGGAACATAGTGAGGAAATACTGGAACAAAGCAAGTCCAAAAACCAGCTGAGCAAACTCCAAAGTCTGCATGTCCATGACTGATATCAAAATGCTCTTCAGATCTCCAACCTTATTCAGCTTTGTTGACTGCAACACACGTCTTTCTCTTGGGCTGGTTCTATCTCATGTTAGCTAGCAGCTTTCCTAGGCTGGTATCCCATGACTATGACACCTCCAACATCTTGGGGTCTCCAAGGCAATCCAGGCTTCAACTACACAGCTTCACACAATGGCCTCTCTAGGCCTCCATGCAGGGACACCCCTGATGTATGTATGCCTGGCTTCAGCGGCTTTCCTTAGTCTCAGAGGGAGATTCCATAACCCCTCCCTTCTATCTTTGATTCTAAAGCTCTGACAATGTGGCAAAAGCTGCCAAGTTCTGCTACTTACTGGAGCTGGAACATGCCTATGGGGGCCATTTTCATTCAAACCACCACACAGAGTGAAGGCAGCAACATCAGTGAAGTGTAGGCCAGAGATACAGCCGTGTGTTATAGCTGCCTATGGTAGCCTGAGCTCTTTTCAGAGACCTCTTCTCCAGAAAAGCTGGGGTTCTTTTTTTTTTTTTTTTTTTTTGAGACAGGATTTCTCTGTGAAACAGTCCTGGCTGTCCTGGAACTCACTCTATCGACCAGGCTGGCTTTGAACTCACAGAGATCTACCTGCCTCTGCCTCCCAAGTGCTGGGATTAAAGGCGTGTGCCACCACTGCTCAGCCAGGATTCTTAACTTCATAGCAGAAAAGAACTTCAGCATGAACCAGTATGATGCAGAGTTAGAGTTTATTGAGAAGATATTTTAATATAGATTTAAACAAGGAAGAGAAGCGCTCAGGGAACAGAGAAGATACACCTAAGTGTGAGAGTACCCTGCTCAAGAGGGAGTCACACTCAGTGTCTTTACAATAGCCACAAGAGCTTTTTTTGGTGGCATCTAAAGTTATATCTCAAAGGATTCCTAAAGAACCTTTCCTTTTCAGTTAATAAGCTCATAATGTGGCCCCAGAAGTGTATTGGTTGGGATTACAGCTGATAAAATAAAACTCAAGAGCACCAGCATTGCACAGAAAGAATGTTTTCACTGTAAACAAAAATAGTCTTATTTGTTAAATTCCCAGAAAATGTGTGGGAAAAGAATAAGACCTCATTTGAAGGTCATATATGCTCAGACATTAGGAACAGTTCATTGCTATTTTTAACATGCTTATTTGAAATATCAATATATAAAAGAAATTTTGTCTCTATATAAGCAACTGTCTTAGTTAGGGTTTCTAATGCTGTGAAGAGACACCATGACCCTGTCAACTCTTGCAAAGGAAACATTTCATTAGAGTGGCTCACTCACAGTTCAGAGGGTCAGTCCACTATCATCATGGTGGGACATGGCTGCATGCAGGCAGATGTGGTGCTGGCAAAGTAGCTGAGGGTCCTACAACTTACAGGCAACAAGAAGTGGTCTCAGTGTCACACTGAGCAAAGCTTGAGTGAAAAAGAGACCTCAAAGCCCACCCCCACAGTGACACACTTCCTCCAACAAGGCCATACCCACTCCAACAAAGCACACCTCCTAATAGTACTACCACTCCCTATGAGATTATGGGGGCCAATTACATTCAAACTACCACATTCCACCCCCTGCTCCCCATAAGCTTGTAACAATACCATAAAGCAAAATGCATTTATCCCAACTTCAAAAGTCACCATAGTCTATCATAATCTCAACAATCTTTTAAAGCACAAAGTCTACTCTGAGATTCATGTAACCTCTTAACTGTAATCACCTGTAAAGATAAAAATCAAAAAACAGATCACACACTTCCAACATATAATGGCACAGGGTATGCATTACCATTCCAAAATGCAGGAAAGGGAGCATAGCAAGGAAATATTGGGCCAAAGCAAGATGGAGAAACAGCTGGGCACACTCCAAACTCTGCACCTCCATGCCTAAAGTCAAAGTACTCTTCAGATCTCCAGCTCCATTCAGCTTTGTTGACTGCAACACACTTCTTTCTCTTGGGCTGGTTCCACTCCCTGTTAGCCGGTATATCAAGACTCTGGCATCTCTAACATCTTGGGGTCTCCAAGGCAATCCAGGCTTCAACTTCACAGCTTCACACAATCACCCTTGTGTGAAGGGGTCTACACCCCTTCTCTACACCCCTGACAAATGCCTGACCTCAGCAGCTTTCCTTAGTCTTGGGGACAAATTCCATAACCCTTTTCTTCTATCCTCAGCTCTAAAACCAGAATCACATTGACAAAGCTGCCAAGTTCTGTTGCTTGCTGGGGCTAGAACATGGCCCCTCATTCAATTACATCTTCACCAGCTTTCTGTTTTTCATTGTTACCTTTACTGGCTAAACTTGGCTGTCCTTGTTCTGTAGACCAGGCTGGCCTCAAACTCAGATATCCATCAGCCTCTGCCTCTGGAGTACTAAAATTAAAGGCATACACCACCACTCTAGGCTCTAAGCTTTTCTTTAGTTCCTTTCCACAAGTTAGAAATTTAGCTGAGTGGGATCTTGACTTGAGGTCACCACTCCCTTATTTCATTTCTTAATCTGTTTATTTCCTTGAACACAGGATTTAGGTCCACTCCACTTCCTGGTGCTCTTTCTCTCCTCAAAGTTTGCATTTTGTAATTTATCCTGCTCAGCTCATTCATTTTCATTATGAATCTTCATTAGGGTTATCACTCATAACCACAAGCCAGAGTCTATACCAGGCTGTTTTGAGATTTCTTCTTGCCAACGGAATTAATCCAAATCTCTTCTCTTTAGCCTCAGGCAGACTCTTCGGACAGGGGCAAAAGGCAGTCACTTTCTCCACCAAAATATCTCAAGAACAATCTCTGGGCAACATACTAAAATTCTTCTCCTCTGAAAACTCTTGGGTGAGGCCCCCACAATTCATTAAACCACATTCAACACCGCTGTCTGCCATGTTCCCACTAGAATGGCCCATTAAGCATCACTTAAAGCATTCTAACTGCTTTTCTACTCCACAGTCCCAATTCATATTCCTTCAAACAAAAACATGATCAGGCCTATCACAGCAATGCTCC